>NC_091208.1:23160488-23207988 GCF_040958095.1 Procambarus clarkii | reverse complement strand
CAGCAGCAGCAGCAGCAGCAGAGGTGGTGGTGGTGGCAGCAGCAGCAGCAGAGGTGGTGGTGGTGGTGGTGGCAGCAGCAGCAGTGGTGGTGGTGGTGGTGGCAGCAGCAGCAGCAGCAGCAGAGGTGGTGGTGGTGGCAGCAGCAGCAGAGGTGGTGGTGGTGGTGGCAGCAGCAGCAGAGGTGGTGGTGGTGGTGGCAGCAGCAGCAGCAGAGGTGGTGGTGGTGGCAGCAGCAGCAGAGGTGGTGGTGGTGGTGGCAGCAGAGTTGGTGGTGGTGGTGGCAGCAGAGGTGGTGGTGGTGGTGGCAGCAGAGGTGGTGGTGGCAGCAGCAGCAGAGGTGGTGGTGGTGGTGGCAGCAGCAGAGGTGGTGGTGGTGGTGGCAGCAGAGGTGGTGGTGGCAGCAGCAGCAGAGGTGGTGGTGGTGGTGGTGGCAGCAGCAGCAGAGGTGGTGGTGGTGGTGGCAGCAGAGGTGGTGGTGGCAGCAGCAGCAGAGGTGGTGGTGGTGGCAGCAGCAGCAGAGGTGGTGGTGGTGGCAGCAGCAGCAGAGGTGGTGGTGGTGGCAGCAGCAGAGGTGGTGGTGGCAGCAGCAGCAGAGGTGGTGGTGGTGGTGGTGGCAGCAGAGGTGGTGGTGGTGGTGGCAGCAGAGGTGGTGGTGGTGGTGGTGACAGCAGAGGTGGTGGTGGTGGCAGCAGAGGTGGTGGTGGTGGTGGTGGCAGCAGAGGTGGTGGTGGTGGCAGCAGAGGTGGTGGTGGTGGTGGCAGCAGAGGTGGTGGTGGTGGTGGCAGCAGCAGCAGCAACTTTCACTGGCCGCCCAAGAGGGTGGCAGGTGTGGCTGTCCCTCCCTCCCTACACCTGCACCACCAACACATTATAGTACCACCACACACCTGCGCTCATCTACCACAACACCCCCCTGCGCCCTCCCACCAACACACACACTTCCCAAACCTCAGTTATACAACTTTAAAAATACCTCACAAGTATATAAACATATCCGCTACTCTCACTTGAAATACATTTTTACCAGCACTTATACCTGCAAAGTTGTCATGGTCAGCCGCGGAGGTGGGCGCGCGCACCCGTCCTCTCTAGCGGTCCGGGAGCGACTGACTGTGAGTGGTCACTTGCTATTCACATCTCGTTCAATGGCAGCCTCGGGGGGGAGATGCGCCGCCTACACCGCATTATCCAGCCAATCACGCGCGGCCTTCCACCACGGAACGGGTTTTGGCGGGGTTTAATATTCGCGTTCGGTATGACAGGTGATATTTTGCCCTTTGATTGGCGTAAATGATGATAAGGCGTTTCGTAAATCTTGTAGATGGAAGAGATGCGACTTCCGTGCGGAATAGTGCGCAATAAATGCGTTTTTTTAAGAGCGGTTTGAGGTGTGCGCGCGGAGGTGTTCCGTGCGGGTCGTGGTGGGGTCAGGCATGGAGATACTCTACACCCGCTAGAGTTAAGAGTTGTGATCTGGCCGTATACAGGTCCGTCGCGTTCCGTCCTGTCCGTTCCTCTGCTCCTTTCCCGTCAACGCCGGCGTTCCCTTCCCGTCGTGGATGGAACAGATGGGTCGTGGAGGGCGCCAGGGGAGGATAGGGTGGGGCTGGTGATACAACTGTCCCGTGGACCTTTGGCCCCGCCTGCCCCTGTGGTGACCCCATTCGCGCCGCTGGTCGACTCCCTCGGCTGTTAGCCCAGCAGATGTGTGCAAGCCTCACCCCTGTGCACACACGCTACAGAGTGCACACATGCTCCCTAGTGTGCACACACACACACGCTACAGTGCACACACACACACACATGTGCACCACTCCTCCCCTCGCCACACCCACAAACGCACACAAGTGTACACAGCCTGGAGGTCCCTTACACCCATGCCAAACCTAGCAGTGCCTTGACCCAATCAGTGATAACAGTGCCAAACCTAGCAGTGCCTTGACCCAATCAGTGATAACAGTGCCAATCCTAACCCAAACAGTGAATTGAAATGCCCAGATAGCCCAAAAGAGGATACCCCCAAGACAGTGATGGATTCATACAGTGAGGAGCCGGATAGTGATGTGGTGGTGAGGGCAGTGATGTACACCAATATGGTGTGCCAAGTCGACCCCAACAAGGATCTTAATCAGAGCCCAACCAGCGCGACGCCGCTCACAGGGCCTATCATGCCCGCCACAGACCAGAGCATCAAGGTAAGAATCTTCACTTGCATCCCGAAGTCGACCCCAAGGTAGCAGTGGATCACTTTCTACTGCAGCGTCGAATGTCAAGAGACAAAAACTCTTTTTGGCTCTCTTCTCTCCAGCTAAAGAGTCGGGTTATACTTGTGTAACCTAATCTAAACCCATAGATTAACCTGCGGTTTTAATCTATGGGTTTGTCGCCCAGTTTATGCTAGAAAACTTTAACAATTATGTTAGTTGCTCACATATAATTGGTTAGAATTACCATCGTGTTCAAGTCACCCCCACACAAGTGTTCAAGAGTCTGCCTTTACATAGGTGCTCAATACAAGAGCCTCCTTTACAGACGTGCTCAAGAGCCTCCCTAACAGAGGTGCTCAATATAAGAGCCTTTCCTTATAGAATTGCTCAAGAGCCTCCCTAACAGAGGTGCTCAATATAAGAGCCTTTCCTTATAGAATTGCTCAAGAGCCTCCCTAACAGAAGTGCTCAAGAACCTCCCTTGCATAAGTGCTGAATACAAGAGCCTCCCTTACAGAGGTGCTCAATACAAGAGCCTCCCTTACAAGGTGCTCAAAACAAGAGCCTTTCCTTACAGAATTGCTCAAGAGCCTCTCTTACAGAAGTGCTCAAGAGCCTCTCTTACAGAAGTGCTCAAGAGCCTCCTTTACAGAAGTGCTCAAGAGCCTCCTTTACAGACGTGCTCAAGAGCCTCCCTTACAGAAGTGCTCAATAAAAGAGCCTCCCTTACAGAGGTGCTCAATAAAGAGCCTTTCCTTACAGAAGTGCTCAAGAGCCTTCCTTACAGAAGTGCTCAAAAGCCTCCCTTACAGAAGTGCTCAAGAGCCTCCTTTACAGAAGTGCTCAAGAGCCTCCTTTACAGAAGTGCTCAAGAGCCTCCCTTACAGACGTGCTCAATACAAAAGCCTCCTTTACAAAAGTGCTCAACAGCCTCCTTTACAGAAGTGCTCAAGAGCCTCCTTTACAGAAGTGCTCAAGAGCCTCCTTTACAGACGTACTCAATACAAGAGCGTCCTCTATGCAGGTGCTCAGGACAGGAACACACCTGTGTGCTCAGGAGTCCGCCTCACCAGAGACAACACCTGAAGTTATTCTCGAAATATCTCCATTGAAAGCTCAGGTACGAATTTTAGGCCTATTGTTTGTATTTAGGGATGTTGTAATGGCAACACTGGGAGGGCATTATGGCAACATTGGGGGTGTTATGGCAACACTGGGGGTATATTTGTAATACTGGGGTACTATATGGCAACACTGGGGGTATATTTGCAATACTGGGGTACTATATGGCAACACTGGGGTACTATATGGCATCACTGGGGTACTATATGGCAACACTGGGGGGCAATATGTCAACACTGGGGAATTATATGGCAACACTGGGGTACTATATGGCAACACTGGGGGTATTATGGCAACACTGGGGGTATATTTGCAATACTGGGGTACTATATGGCAACACTGGGGGTACTATATGGCAACATATATTGTGTTCCGGTTTGACCAAATTCAGTAATTGCAAAAGTGCATTTTTCTGGTGGTCCATCGCGACATGTTCCCGCTTTCAACATTATAGTTAGTGTAGGTACTTGTAATCCAGGATACCAGAGCCTTCCTTACAATGGAAGGCTCTTGTATTGTACACCAGTGCTGTGGTGTACATTGTGGTGCAGCCTAGTGCTGTGGTGTACATTGTGGTGCAGCCTAGTGCTGTGGTGTACACTGTGGTACAGCCTAGTGCTGTGGTGTACATTGTGGTGCAGCCTAGTGCTGTGGTGTACATTGTGGTACAGCCTAGTGCTGTGGTGTACACTGTGGTACAGCCTAGTGCTGTGGTGTACACTGTGGTACAGCCTAGTGCTGTGGTGTACATTGTGGCACAGCCTAGTGCTGTGGTGTACATTGTGGTGCAGCCTAGTGCTGTGGTGTACATTGTGGTGCAGCCTAGTGCTGTGGTGTACATTGTGGTACAGCCTAGTGCTGTGGTGTACACTGTGGTGCAGCCTAGTGCTGTGGTGTACATTGTGGTGCAGCCTAGTGCTGTGGTGTACATTGTGGTGCAGCCTAGTGCTCTGGTGTACATTGTGGTGCAGCCTAGTGCTCTGGTGTACATTGTGGTACAGCCTAGTGCTGTGGTGTACACTGTGGTACAGCCTAGTGCTGTGGGACACATTGTGGCACAGCCTAGTGCTGTGGTGTACATTGTGGTGCAGCCTAGTGCTGTGGTGTACATTGTGGAACAGCCTAGTGCTGTGGTGTACATTGTGGTACAGCCTAGTGCTGTGGTGTACATTGTGGTACAGCCTAGTGCTGTGGGACACATTGTGGTGCAGCCTAGTGCTGTGGTGTACATTGTGGTACAGCCTAGTGCTGTGGTGTACATTGTGGAACAGCCTAGTGCTGTGGTGTACATTGTGGTACAGCCTAGTGCTGTGGTGTACATTGTGGCACAGCCTAGTGCTGTGGTGTACATTGTGGTGCAGCCTAGTGCTGTGGTGTACATTGTGGAACAGCCTAGTGCTGTGGTGTACATTGTGGTACAGCCTAGTGCTGTGGTGTACATTGTGGCACAGCCTAGTGCTGTGGTGTACATTGTGGTACAGCCTAGTGCTGTGGTGTACAATGTGGTACAGCCTAGTGCTGTGGGACACATTGTGGTACAGCCTAGTGCTGTGGTGTACACTGTGGTACAGCCTAGTGCTGTGGTGTACACTGTGGTACAGCCTAGTGCTGTGGTGTACACTGTGGTACAGCCTAGTGCTGTGGTGTACATTGTGGTACAGCCTAGTGCTGTGGGACACATTGTGGCACAGCCTAGTGCTGTGGTGTACATTGTGGTGCAGCCTAGTGCTGTGGTGTACATTGTGGAACAGCCTAGTGCTGTGGTGTACATTGTGGAACAGCCTAGTGCTGTGGTGTACACTGTGGTGCAGCCTAGTGCTGTGGTGTACACTGTGGTGCAGCCTAGTGCTGTGGTGTACACTGTGGTACAGCCTAGTGCTGTGGTGTACACTGTGGTACAGCCTAGTGCTGTGGTGTACATTGTGGTGCAGCCTAGTGCTGTGGTGTACACTGTGGTACAGCCTAGTGCTGTGGTGTACACTGTGGTACAGCCTAGTGCTGTGGTGTACATTGTGGTACAGCCTAGTGCTGTGGTGTACACTGTGGTACAGCCTAGTGCTGTGGTGTACACTGTGGTACAGCCTAGTGCTGTGGTGTACACTGTGGCACAGCCTAGTGCTGTGGTGTACATTGTGGTACAGCCTAGTGCTGTGGTGTATATTGTGGTACAGCCTAGTGTTGTGGTGTACATTGTGGAACAGCCTAGTGCTGTGGTGTACATTGTGGTGCATCCTAGTGCTGTGGTGTACATTGTGGAACAGCCTAGTGCTGTGGTGTACACTGTGGTACAGCCTAGTGCTGTGGTGTACACTGTGGTACAGCCTAGTGCTGTGGTGTACACTGTGGAACAGCCTAGTGCTGTGGGACACATTGTGGTACAGCCTAGTGCTGTGGGACACATTGTGGTACAGCCTAGTGCTGTGGGACACATTGTGGTACAGCCTAGAGCTGTGGGACACATTGTGGTACAGCCTAGTGCTGTGGGACACATTGTGATACAGCCTAGTGCTGTGGGACACATTGTGGTACAGCCTAGAGCTGTGGGACACATTGTGGTACAGCCTAGTGCTGTTGGACACATTGTGGTACAGCCTAGTGCTGTGGGACACATTGTGGTACAGCCTAGTGCTGTGACACAACATTGATTCATATTGTATTTCCCTGTTAATGTCAAATCTCTTCGATATTTTATTCTGATGACGCAATGCCCCAGTCAGGTGACGCAGTGACGCAGTGTGACGCAGTGTGACGCAGTGACGCAGCGTGACGCAGTGACGCAGTCTTGCGTCACCCTACGCACAAAGGATGACGCAGTGTGACGCAGTGTGACGCAGTGACGCAGTCTTGCGTCACCCGACGCACAAAGGATGACGCATGTTTAAAAATTTTCCTAGAATTTAAAGATGTCTGTCGTGAGTGCTAAATGGTCATATATCGCATCTCCCAGAGAGCTCTCTTGGTCCAACAATCGTTATCTTGAGGTTATCTTGAGGTTATCTTGAGGTTATCTTGAGATGATTTCGGGGCTTTTTAGTGTCCCCGCGGCCCGGTCCTCGACCAGGCCTCCACCCCCCCAGGAAGCAGCCCGTGACAGCTGACTAACACCCAGGTACCTATTTTACTGCTAGGTAACAGGGGCATAGGGTGAAAGAAACTCTGCCCATTGTTTCTCGCCGGCGTCCGGGATCGAACCCGGGACCACAGGATCACAAGTCCCGCGTGCTGTCCGCTCGGCCGACCGGCTCAGGAAAGACAGATGCGTCACAAGAGATGTGAGAAGGGAAGTAATCCAAGAGTGGTCACTAACTGGACCGGACTGGAGGAACATGCTGTCCAAGACAATGCTATACACAACTGGAGCCGGTCGGCCGAGCGGACAGAACGCTGGACTTGTGATCCTGTGGTCCTGGGTTCGATCCCAGGCGCCGGCGAGAAACAATGGGCAGAGTTTCTTTCACACTATGCCCCTGTTACCTAGCAGTAAAATAGGTACCTGGGTGTTAGTCAGCTGTCACGGGCTGCTTCCTGGGGGTGGAGGCCTGGTCGAGGACCGGGCCGCGGGGACACTAAAGCCCCGAAATCACCTCAAGATAACCTCTAGATAACTGTAATAAATGTAAATATGATAAGATAAACCGAGTGACCGTCACTGCATTGAACTAATGGCCGAAAGGCGGGGCTTAAGAGCTGATGCCCGACCGTGCAAGCTCAACTAGGTGAGTACAACTAGGTGAGTACACACACATATAGCGCTCGACGGCCGTAGTCCTAAGGACCCGGGGTCGATTCCCGGGCGAGGCAGAAGCAACTAGGCAGAATTTTTGTTTCACCTAATGCACCTATTCACCTGGCAGTAAATAGGTACCTGCGAAATAGACAGCTGCTACGGGCTGCTTCTTTGGGATGTGTGCGCGCGCGGCAAATTAAGCCTAGCATTGTATACGAAAATCCCTCAGCAATTACAACAATCTTATCTGTGTTGCTTCCAACTGATAAGCCATTAGCCACAGGTCTAACCACTAACGACCTAACTACCCCATTACTAACCTAACAGCCCCACGATATGGTCACGTACAAGTAATTCCCGCCAACCTTCTCCCTAGTTCAGAAATAATTCGTACCAATGACCAGTTATCAACAAATATATAAGTGAATGCTGATAAGAAAATGTGTAAATTACCTTAACTTAATTTAATGATTTACAAAGTGTTCGGTGCTGCGGTTTCATTTATTGGACTTTGTAAATAAATTTTCAAAATATATAAATTGGTGTCATTTTTTTACGTAAACACTTATTAATTTTATACTTAATGTAAATGAAGGAAATGGAGTAAAAGTTTGTAGTAACTTAAGTAACTTATTTGTGTGATAATTAACACGATTTTTGTGTTCACTCTGAGTGATTACCAGACCTAGAGTAACTGCTCATTTACACTCTAATATCAAACATTTACACGCTAAGGGCTCTCTGATGTAAATCACGCCTCATGTGTAGCTGTAAACGGTGTGTATTTACAGCTACACATCACAGTTTATGTGTTTACAGTGGTGCTAAACCCCTAAGAGTTCTGGCACTCGCGGGGAGATATAATGAAAATTTGAAAAACTTTGTAAATTGTTCGATACATCATTATGTTCCTGTAAATTGTTCTTGAATACTAACGCGTAAATTATTCACGCAATTTACAGCTGAGATATGTTATCGTACTCTCTCTCTCTCAGCTAGTTTCTGCCCCTCCTCCCACCCCCCTCTATCTTGAGGTTATCTTGAGATGATTTCGGGGCTTTTTAAGTGTCCCCGCGGCCCGGTTCTCGACCAGGCCTCCACCCCCAGGAAGCAGCCCGTGACAGCTGACTAACACCCAGGTACCTATTTTACTGCTAGGTAACAGGGACATAGGGTGAAAGAAACTCTGCCCATTGTTTCTCGCCTGGGATCGAACCCAGGACCACAGGATCACAAGTCCAGCGTGCTGTCCAACGACATAATTAAAGACCACTACACAATGGTCACTGGACTCTAATTGCCTTGTTATGATCAATGTTCACATTATTGTTCATGTTCTCTCATTCCTTCTGGACTGGACGGTAGAGCGACGGTCTCGCTTCATGCAGGTCGGCGTTCAATCCCCGACCGTCCACAAGTTGTTAGGCACCATTCCTTTCCCCCGTCCCATCCCAAATCCTTATCCTGACCCCTTCCCAGTGCTATATAGTCGTAATGGCTTGGCGCTTTCTCCCTGATAGTTACCTTCAATACAAGTTGTTAGTGATGCAAACTTACAATGATATGGGACGCTCCATATAATACATTTATGTCAGGTTACCTTGAGGTGCTTCCGGGGCTTAGTGTCCCCGCGGCCCGGTCGTCGACCAGGCCTCCTGGTTGAATTTAAAGCTAAATTATTTCCAGTAGCAATGCTTTGATATTTTGTAAACAGTGAACGGCCTTTTCCGGGACATTTCTTCATTATCCGAGGTGATAACTACGATAATTTGTCTAGATAACCTAGGTGATAACTACGATAACTAGTCTAGATAACCTAGGTGATAACTACGATAACTAGTCTAGATAACCTAGGTGATAACTACGATAATTTGTCTAGATAACCTAGGTGATAACTACGATAACTAGTCTAGATAACCTAGGTGATAACTACGATAACTAGTCTAGATAACCCAGGTGATAACTACGATAACTAATCTAGTTAACCTGGCAGGTGATAACTACGATAACTAGTCTAGATAACCAGGGAGATGATAACTAGTCTAGATAACCAGGGAGATGATAACTAGTCTAGATAACCAGGGAGATGATAACTAGTCTAGATAACCAGGGAGATGATAACTAGTCTAGATAACCAGGTAGGTGATAACTACAATAACTAGTCTAGATAACCAGGTAGGTGATAACTACGATAACTAGTCTAGATAACCAGGCAGGTGATAACTAAAATAATTAGTCTAGATAACCAGGGAGATGATAACTAGTCTAGATAACCAGGGAGGTGATATGCTGTCTAGTTCAACGAATTCATTTCTATTGACTTCCTCGGCGGCATTTTATTTAATGGGACTTCCTTCCGATCACACTGGACTTGTGATCCTGTGGTCCTGGGTTCAATCCCGGGCGCCGGCGAGAAACAATGGGCAAAGTTTCTTTCACCCTATGCCCCTGTTACCTAGCAGTAAAATAGGTACCTGGGTGTTAGTCAGCTGTCACGGGCTGCTTCCTGGGGGTGGAGGCCTGGTCGAGGACCGGGCCGCGAGGACACTAAAGCCCCGAAATCATCTCAAGATAACCTCAAGGATAACGGGTTGCGTAACGAGCGGGTCTTCGTGTCAGTCTTCACTAACTACTGAACTACAAGTCGTATTTGACCTTATAGGCAAAAATACTCAAAATGTCAGACATTTTCACTTCTTAAAGTTAGTGCGGTATAATAATACCTACCCTAACCTAACCTACCCTAACCATTACCCATAACCCTAAGCACCACTTTGGGTAAGGTAGGTTGGCTATGGCCCTCCACTTCTTACCCGAGACACAGTTCGATACCCCATAAATGTAAGTGTAGACACATCGTAAGTGTACAGATACATCGTAAGTGTAAAGAGTCATCGTAAGTGTACAGATACATCGTAAGTGTAAACAGTCATCGTAAGTGTACAGATACATCGTAAGTGTACAGACATCGTAAGTGTACAAACTTCATAAGTGTACAGAGACATCGTAAGTGTAAACAGTCATTGTAAGTGTACAGATACATCGTAAGTGTACAGACATCGTAAGTGTACAGATACATCGTAAGTGTACAGACATCGTAAGTGTACAAACTTCATAAGTGTACAGAGACATCGTAAGTGTGAACAGTCATTGTAAGTGTACAGATACATCGTAAGTGTACAGACATCGTAAGTGTACAGACATCATAAGTGTACAGAGACATCGTAAGTGTAGATATATCGTAAGTGTAGACACATCGTAAGTGTACAGATACATCGTAAGTGTAAAGAGTCATCGTAAGTGTGCAGATACATCGTAAGTGTACAGACATCGTAAACATAGACATAGTAAGTGTACAGAGACATCGTAAGTGTACAGAAACATCGTAAGTGTACATAGACATCGTAAGTGTACATAGACATCGTAAGTGTACAGAGACATCGTAAGTGTACAGAGACATCGTAAGTGTACAGAGACATCGTAAGTGTACAGAGACATCGTAAGTGTACAGAGACATCGTAAGTGTACAGAGACATCGTAAGTGTACACAAACATCCTAAGTGGTGTCCGACACTCACCTGCCGCCCCGCCTCCGGAGCACGGTGCCAGTGTGCCACAGGAACAGCCTGGTGGAACTAGGCACATGATCACTCACCAAGCCCTAGATCTTAACCCAACACTGGAGAGACGGGACGAGGGGACGGAAGTCCAAGGAAGGGAGAGGCTATAGTGGAAGTGGGGGAGGGAGGGTTATAAGGGGGGGAGGAAGGGTTATAAGGGGGGAGGGAGGGTTATAGGGGGGGGAGGGATCATAAGGGGGGGAAGGGTTATAAGGGGGGAGGGAGGGTTATAAGGGGGGGAAGGGATATAAGGAGGGGAGGGAGGGTTATAAGGGGGGAGGGAGGGTTATAGGGGGGGGAGGGATTATAAGGGGGGGAGGGAGGGTTATAGGGGGGAGGAAGGGTTATAAGGGGGGAGGAAGGGTTATAAGGGGGGAGGAAGGGTTATAAGGGGGGGGGAGGAAGGGTTATAAGGGGGGGAGGGAGTTGTCAGGGCAAAGCGCCAAGCCATTACGACTATATAGCACTGGGAAGGGGTCAGGAAAATGATTTGGGATGGGACGGGGGGAAGGGAATGGTGTCCAACCACTTGTGGACGGTCGGGGGATTGAACTCCGACCTGCATTGAGACCGCCGCTCTACCGTCCAGCCCAAGTGGTTAGAGGAGATAACATTAAGGGGAAAATATGCTCTTGAGACCTGATAGAATATGATAAATAAAGGCGAGGCTTCCTTAATATATCTCACGTTCCTGTGTAGAGGAAATAAAAGCTACAGAAAAACATGTCAAATGGTTGTACTCACCAGAGGTGCTGTGAGGGCTGGTGTAGTGTCCCCTGGGGGGTTGTAGTGTCCTCTGGGGGGTTGTAGTGTCCTCTGGGGGGGTGAAGTGACCCCTGGGGGGTTGTAGTGTCCTCTGGGGGGTTGTAGTGTCCTCTGGGGGGGTGTAGTGTCCTCTGGGGGGTGTAGTGTCCTCTGGGGGGTTGTAGTGTCCCCTGGGGGGTTGTAGTGTCCTCTGGGGGGGTGTAGTGTCCCCCTGGGGGGGTGTAGTGTCCCCAGGAGGGTGTAGCCGGGGGCAGGATGTGGTGTAGCCACACTTAAGTCAATGACACCACTTGCTCCTAGTGTCAGGCTTTAAGTCTATCACTAACGACCAATTATGCTGTAGTATCCAGTCTTGTCCACCACAACGGTAAATTCTCAGTGTTAACATATATCAAAACGTTCAGTATACCTCGGGCATATATCGACACGTTCAGTATACCTCGGGCATATATCGACACGTTCAGTATACCTCGGATATATATCGACACGTCCAGTATACCTCGGGCATATATCGACACGTTCAGTATACCTCGGGCATATATCGACACGTTCAGTATACCTCGGATATATATCGACACGTCCAGTATACCTCGGCCATATATCGACACGTTCAGTATACCTCGGGCATATATCGACACGTCCAGTATACCTCGGCCATATATCGACACGTTCAGTATACCTCGGATATATATCGACACGTCCAGTATACCTCGGCCATATATCGAGACGTCCAGTATACCTCGGATATATATCGACACGTCCAGTATACTTCGGACATATATCGAGACGTCCAGTATACCTCATTGGACATACCCCTTGAGCGAGAAGCACTTATTTCAACATTATAAAAATATTCACCTACTGACGCATTTACAATGTCACTTTCGTGCGGCTTACAATACACTTACACACTCACGCACTGTGTGAATTGGGTGTTAACACTTCACTCCTAAAGTGGGTGTATTGTTAACACCACAACTACGGTATGGTGATTAGTGGTCACCATGCGGGGTGGACGCATGCGGGGGTGGACGCATGCGGGTCACCATTGGAGTATTATAATAAAGGTTTTAGAAGTTTCTGGCGGGGGCGGAGGGCACCGGACGACAGGTCAACTGACGTGCGCCCCCCACGACGGCTGGGAGGGCACTGAGCTCTGTTTTCTGTAAATGAGATATATATATTAGACTCCAGAAGACTCCTAGTACACATATATTAATTTGATTTATTTCCTACTTTGTTAAGTGTATAAGTGTTCGTATCCTCCCCCCCCCCAGGCACTTATACTGTGTGTTGTAGTGTTGTAGTGAATGTATAATAAGACATATATAATAAGAGCATCAAATACAGCATGTTGTAGCGATAATTAATGTCTACAGTTGACAAATGGGTTTTATATCTTGACAAGTTCCTATAACTCGACCCATGATGCTTATAACACTCGGGTTGTGAGTTATATAAGCGGGTCCATAGTCTAGTTGTGATGGTTATGGCTTACTGACGCTAGTTGACCTCGTTACAAGGACTCGGGGGGGCATGCTCCCCCCTGCCCCCCCCCCCCCCCCACCAACCGTCTCTCACGAATTCGTTCGCTAAAGACCTTAAATTTGCGCCTGAAAACGGTCCATGTTTCAGCCAATTAGCTCTCGACAAGATAAACACCAATTTGTATCCCGATAATTGAATGTAAATTGGAGCACATTGATTGGTCTGCAATTTATGCGTCAATTTCAATGAGATTGGGAGTAATGGGCGAAGACTCCGCCCCCCTTGAGTGTGTGCGTGTGTGTGTGTGTGTGTGTGTGTGTGTGTGTGTGTGTGTGTGTGTGTGTGTGTGTGTGTGTGTGTACTCACCTATTTGTGCTTGCGGGGGTTGAGCTCTGGCTCTTTGGTCCCGCCTCTCAACCGTCAATCAACTGGTGTACAGGTTCCTGAGCCTATTGGGCTCTATCATATCTACACTTGAAACTGTGTATGGAGTCAGCCTCCACCACATCACTTCCTAATGCATTCAATTTGTCAGCTACTCTGACACTAAAAAAGTTCTTTCTAATATCTCTGTGGCTCATTTGGGCACTCACTTTCCACCTGTGTCCCCTAGTGCGTGTGCCCCTTGTGTTAAATAGTCTCTCTTTATCTACCCTATCAATTCCCTTGAAAATCTTGAATGTGGTGATCATGTCTCCTCCTAACTCTTCTGTCTTCCAGCGAAGTGAGGTTTAATTCCCGTAGTCTCACCTCGTAGCTCATACCTCTCAGCTCGGGTACTAGTCTGGTGGCAAACCTTTGAACCTTTGTGTGTGTGTGTGTGTGTGTGTGTGTGTGTGTGTGTGTGTGTGTGTGTGTGTGTGTGTGTGTGTGTGTGTGTGTGTGTGTGTGTGTGTGTGTGTGTGAGTGAGAGAGAGAGAGAGGGTGAGTATGTGTGAGAGAGAGAGAGGGGGGGGTGTGTAAGTGTGTGTGTGTGAGAGAGAAAGAGGGGGGGGGGGGTGTGAGTGTGTGTGAGAGAGAGAGAGAGGGGGGGGGTGAGTGTGTGCATTATACTAACAAATGAGACCAGGCTAATGACGCCTTGAGGTGTGGTCCCGTGTCCAGGTAACGAGAGCGTTCAGCCTCCCTGTAACTACTCTCTCTCTCTCTCTCTCTCTCTCTCTCTCTCCTATTCACGTTTATACTTGTAAGTATACTTATAACACACACACACACACACACACATACGGAAAAGGCTCGTAGAGCATCTGGAGGGAAATAACTTTGTAACGCACCACCAACATGGGTTCAGAGATGGTAACTCGTGCCTCACAGGTTTAATAGAATTCTATGACCAGGCAACAAAAATTAGGCAGGAAAGAGAAGGGTGGGCAGACTGCATTTTCTTGGACTGTCAGAAAGCCTTCGACACAGTACCCCATAAAAGGCTGTTAAAAGTTGGAGCAACAGGCAGGAGTAAAAGGGAAGGTGCTCCAGTGGATAAGGGAGTACTTAAGCAACAGGAAACAGCGAGTAACGGTGAGGGGGGAGACATCAGAGTGGCGAGATGTCACCAGCGGAGTCCCACAGGGCTCAGTACTTGGACCCATCCTGTTTCTAATATATGTAAACGATCTTCCGGAGGGGATAGACTCGTTCCTCTCAATGTTTGCTGATGATGCAAAAATTATGAGAAGAATCAAGACGGATGAAGATAGACAGAGACTACAGGATGACCTGGATAAACTGGAGGAATGGTCTAGAAAATGGCTGCTAAAGTTCAACTCAGGAAAGTGTAAGGTAATGAAATTAGGCGAAGGGAGCAGAAGGCTGAACACAAGGTATCATCTGGGAGGTGAAATCCTGCAAGAGTCAAATAGAGAGAAAGATCTGGGGGTTGATATCACACCGAACCTGTCCCCAGAGGCCCACATCAAAGGATATCATCAGCGGCATATGCTAGACTGGCCAACATAAGAACTGCCTTCAGAAACTTGTGTAAGGAATCGTTCAGAACCCTGTATGCCACTTATGTCAGACCAATCGTGGAATATGCAGCTCCAGCCTGGAGTCCATACCTAGTTAAACACAAGACAAAGTTAGAGAAAATTCAGCGGTATGCCACCAGGCTCGTCCCGGAACTGAGAGGAATGAGCTACGAGGAAAGGCTAAGGCAGCTGAACCTCACATCCCTGGAAAACAGAAGAGTGAGGGGAGACATGATAACCACCTACAAAATTCTCAGGAGAATTGACAGGGTGGACAAAGACAAACTCTTCAGCACGGGTGGGACACGAACAAGGGGACACAGGTGGAAACTTAGTACCCAGATGAGCCACAGAGACATTAGAAAGAATGTTTTCAGTGTCAGAGTAGTTAATAAATGGAATGCATTAGGCAGTGATGTGGTGGAGGCTGACTCCATACACAGTTTCAAATATAGATATGATAGAGCCCAACAGGCTCAGGAACCTGTACACCAGTTGACTGACAGTTGAGAGGCGGGACCAAAGAGCCAGAACTCAACCCCCGCAAACACAACTGAGTACAAACACACAAAAAACATACTGAGTGACAGGTGTCATTAATACTACCAACCAGCGCTAATCAGGTCATCCATTAACGACTAACTAACAATGACAGACACGCGAGCATCTACCCATAAGCGAGCGCCAATATTGTCGCCACGTATCACCTCCACTATGACGCCAAACATCACCGGAAGTCTTACACTCGCTCTCTCTAACATTGTCATTTGCCGATCAGAAGAACACAGGCGCGAAATACAGATCTGAATCGTGAAGTGAAGATGTTTGCAACTTTCAATCGAGAGCAGCTGGATTGGAATTATCTGAGTTGTGATTGGTTGATGCAGGAGGAAGAGGGGCGGGGCTTGGGGGGCCTTTTCACCCCCAGTGGACCAATGAGGCAGAAGGTGCTCCAGTTGTGGAGGCGCGGGCCACCGCCTCCTCCTCCTGCTCAGGGGGGGGGGGGTGGGGGGGGGGGGTGGGCTCACGCTCTCTTCCTGCTCAGCACTTATGTCTGCTGTGTCTGTCTGCCTCCCTCCCTATCATGTCTGCCTCCCTCCCTATCATGTCTGCCTCCCTCCCTATCATGTCTGCCTCCCTCCCTATCATGTCTGCCTCCCTCCCTATCATGTCTGCCTCCCTCCCTATCATGTCTGCCTCCCTCCCTATCATGTCTGCCTCCCTCCCTATCATGTCTGCCTCCCTCCCTATCATGTCTGCCTCCCTCCCTATCATGTCTGCCTCCCTCCCTATCATGTCTGCCTCCCTCCCTATCATGTCTGCCTCCCTCCCTATCATGTCTGCCTCCCTCCCTATCATGTCTGCTTTCCTCCCGCTCTCATGTCAGGCTCGTTCACACTGGAAGGCTCAGCTACAGTGTATAATTTTTACCCATCTTTCTCCTTTCTCTCTAGTCCTTATCTCTCTCTCTCTCTCTCTCTCTCTCTCTCTCTCTCTCTCTCTCTCTCTCTCTCTCTCTCTCTCTCTCTCTCTCTCTCTCTGTCTCTCTCTCTCTCTCTCTCTGTCTCTCTCTCTCTCTCTCTGTCTCTCTCTCTCTCTCTCTCTCTCTCTCTCTCTCTGTCTCTCTCTCTCTCTCTCTCTCTCTCTCTCTCTGTCTCTCTCTCTCTCTCTCTCTCTCTCTCTCTCTCTGTCTCTCTCTCTCTCTCTCTCTCTCTGTCTCTCTCTCTCTCTCTCTCTCTCTCTCTCTCTCTCTCTCTCTCTCTCTCTCTCTCTCTCTCTCTCTCATCATCTCCTGTTCCAGTTTCATAAAAACGTCAACACCTATTTTACTAAACAGTTGATAAGATCTGTGACTTTGTGACTTTGATGATTTCGGGGCTTTAGTGTCCCCGCGGCCCGGTCCTCGACCAGGCCTCCACCCCCAGGAAGCAGCCCGTGACAGCTGACTAGCACCCAGGTACCTATTTTACTGCTGGGTAACAGGGGTATAGAGTTAATGAAACTCTGCCCATTGTTTCTCGCCGGCGCCTGGGATCGAACCCGGGACCACAGGATCACAAGGCCATCGTGCTGTCCGCTCGGCCAACCGGCTCCTTATACCAAGGGAGACCGTATAAGGAAGTGAAGATCATGACAAGAACCTGAAACACTTAAGAGTTGCTCTGTAGTAACAAGAGGAGAAAGAAATGGATGATATTGGAAGGAAAGCCACAAGAGAGGATGAGAGAGGTTAAGCCCAAAAGGCTCTACAGAGCTCTATATTTACGAGGTGCGGGGTGGTGATAAGGTCGGCCAGCAGCCGCTCTGTTGCTGGGTGACCTTGGGGTTGGTCTCTCTTTTACTGCCTTAGTTAACTTCTGGTCACAAGAGATTAGGTGTGTGTGTATGTGTGTACTCACCAAATTGTGCTTGCGGGGGTTGAGCTCTGGCTCTTTGGTCCCGCCTCTCAACTGCCAATCAACAGGTGTACAGGATCCTGAGCCTACTGGGCTCTATCATATCTACACTTGAAACTGTGTATGGAGTCAGCCTCCACCACATCACTGCCTAATGCATTCCACCTGTTAACTACTCTGACACTGAAAAAATTATTTCTAATGTCTCTGTGGCTCATTTGGGTACTCAGCTTCCACCTGTGTCCCCTTGTTCGCGTACCACCAATGTTAAATAATCCATCCTTCTCTACGCTGTCAATTCCCCTGAGAATTTTGTATGTAGTGATCATGTCTTTCTGAGCTCTTCTGTCTTCCAACGACGTGAGGTGCATTTCACTTAGCCTTTCCTCGTAATTTATGCCTTTTAGTTCTGGGACTAGTTTAGTGGCATACCTCTCAACTTTTTCCAGCTTCGTCTTGTGCTTGACAAGGTACGGGCTCCATGCTGGGGCCGCATACTCCAGGATTGGTCTTACATACGTAGTATTCAAGGTTCTGAAAGATTCCTAACACAGGTTCCTGAAGGCAGTTCTGATGTTAGCCAGCCTTGCATATGCCGCAGATGTAATTCTTTTGATGTGGGCTTCAGGAGACAGGTTTGGTGTGATATCAACTCCTAGATCTTTCTCTCTGTCTGTTTCATGAAGGATTTCATCTCCTATTCGGTATCCTGTGTCTGGCCTCCTGGTCCTGACTTATGGAGATATATCTGACCTTGACAATTGTTTTATTGGTGTAATGTCTGTCTGTCTGTCTGTCTGTCTCTCTCTCTCTCTCACTCTCTCTCTCCAGTCCTATCCCAGATCGTCCTCTAATTAATATTCAGGCTGTGGTCGAGGGCTTCCTGGCCACTCAGAGGGTGTAATAGAGAGCGGTCGGGGAGGCTGACCAGGCATAAATAATGACCTTGATGTGTAACGAAGGCTCACCAGATGGGCCTACGACTCAGCCCGACCATCAGCCTCTTCCCAAACCAGAAAGTAGTCAAGATGATTTCTAAGACTTTTTTTGGTCTACACGGAAGGCTTCTAAATTACTTGCATAATTTTCTATTCTGAAGATAATCAGGAAAGCTTCTAAAGACTTACTTAATTTTTTTATTTTGAATAAAAGAACATAAAAAATCTATATATAGTGACCTGTAGAGTGTCCTGTAGTGTGACTTGTAGTGTGA
Source organism: Procambarus clarkii (assembly GCF_040958095.1). NCBI lineage: Eukaryota > Metazoa > Arthropoda > Malacostraca > Decapoda > Cambaridae > Procambarus > Procambarus clarkii. The sequence continues at coordinate 23,189,482 of NC_091208.1, read as the reverse complement.
CCTGCTGAAGGCGCTGAGTTAGAATGGTTGTAGCCTATACTAGAATATCGGGGATCGAACCCCAACCCGGCAAGAAGCAACTACCAACCAAGCCAAAGTTGTGTTGAAGAAAGGACAAGCGATAACATTTTTATTTTTATGATAACGTCTGATTTATGTAGCACTTAAGAGGACCTTAAGGTCCTGGACCACCACAGGCTGGGGGTCCTGGACCACCACAGGCTGGGGTCCCATGGACCACCACAGGTTGGGGGTCCCATGGACCACCACAGGTTGGGGGTCCCATGGACCACCACAGGCTGGGGGTCCCATGGACCACCACAGGTTGGGGGTCCCATGGACCACCACAGGCTGGGGGTCCCATGGACCACCACAGGCTGGGGGTCCCATGGACCACCACAGGCTGGGGGTCCCATGGACCACCACAGGCTGGGGGTCCCATGGACCACCACAGGCTGGGGGTCCCATGGACCACCACAGGTTGGGGGTCCCATGGACCACCACAGGCTGGACCCCTGGATCACCACAGGCTGGACCCCTGGACCACCACAGGCTGGACCCCTGGACCACCACAGGCTGGACCCCTGGACCACTACAGGCTGGACCCCTGGACCACCACAGGCTGGACCCCTGGACCACCACAGGGACCAAACGGCCTCTTGTGGTTCCTCATCCCATAAAACGCCCAAAAAAATGAAAAGGGGAAATTTATCGCAGAAACATCATCCTATTTCCTCAACTTTACCCTTTGGAATGATGTTGCTGGGTTAATTTAGGAGAGGAAGGTGTTGCACGGAGGAGAGTGCAATGTTGCCACGCCACGGGAGGCTCTTGACCACAGGAGTAACAAGAGTCAGAGAGCAGAGAGCCGCGGGCCGCCAGCCAGGCCTACTTTGTTGTGGTTCTGGCCTCCCGCCTCCGAACCCGTGTTAGTGACGACGACTTCCGCTCCAGCTTACCTCTTATCTGATCACCACAAAGTAAATAACTATTCCACTACACTATCAAAATCTTATCTTACAGTATGGATTGGAGTCCTAATAAAGAAATCTAGGTATTAATGAAACAAGATACTTTTCAATATGATATTTATCAGCTGTTATCCGGTCGAACACTAAGACAAATGGCGACAGCTAGAGCGAAGACAATATCCACGACTTAAACCGTTGTCAGGAGACTCACAGCCAACTTCCCGCCCAACTGATGGAAGCTGAGGCAGGGAGAGAGGCAGATAAAGAAAGGCAGAGGCAGATAAAGGAAGAGAGAGGCAGAGAAATACTGAAATAAGCAGAAAGACTCGCAGGAGAAGGGTAAGAGAAGCAGTTGAGGAAGCCCAGGACAGAGAAATGATTATAATTGACGACGGTACCGAGTCCCTTCTCCATTCCTCCCCGCCTGAGTTATATGACCGTGGATATGGGTAATAGGCACGTGTCTCCCTGTCCCCCCTACCTCCTTTCTCATCACAACAGTGAGACACAGACATACCTGAGCCCGTCTCCTGGCCGTGGTGAGACACACAGACCCGTCCCCCACCACAGAGAGACACAGACCCGTCCCCCACCACAGCCAGACACCTAAGTGAACAGCCTGACCCACTTCTCGTCAATCTGGATCCCTTGCCCGGCGGTTGGAAGCTCCTTAAAAAGGGTATCCAATCCTCTCTACAGCCTGGGGGAGGGGTGGACCTACTGTGGTGCGGTGGGCTAAGCTTTTTATAAGTTTACTAACGCTGGAAGAATGAGAGGATGGGGTATATATCTTCTGTTGCTGTTCAACTTCTACCGCAACGGGCACTGTGTGTCTGTTAGATAAGCAACGGGCTCTGTGTGTCTGTTAGATAAGCAACGGGCTCTGTGTATCTGTTAGATAAGCAACGGGCTCTGTGTATTTGTTAGATAAACAACGGGTCTGTGTATCTGTTAGATAAGCAACGGGTCTGTGTGTCTGTTAGATAAACTATGGTGAATATAGCGTGACAATTTTCAATGTTTTTCCTCTCATAAACATCTCTATATTAATGTGTATACGTATACATCTCTACATCAATGTATATATGTCTATATTAATGTGTACATGTAATGATGATATATAAACATGATTTTTTTCTGTGTATGTGATGTTCGTCACATGTATGTCAGCTCATATGAATGTCTATAGATGAGTAGTGTATATCATTCACATATATACACTCAGATGTTTATATTCATGTTTTAATGCTGTTTAAGGAGCAATTTTATTATTATTATGATTCCACACACAGATTACACTAACGTGATGTATCAATGACAAATTCCGTAGGAGCCGTTTTGAGGATTCGAACCTGGGCATATCCCAACCCGTCGTCGACTCAAGTCCATTACATCCAGCGGTCGACCCCACAGACGCATTCATAAATTTTAACTTGCTGTTCATTCAAAACGGGGATATTCTCAAATATTAATTAATATTATAATATATTAGCATATTGTACATATTTAGGCGTGTGCTTAGGTTAGGTGTTTAGGTTCTGTTGGCGATTATTTGTATTTGTAGTACGTGGGTGAAGCATTTACAGCGTTGTGGTTCGAACACCAGTCGTCAGTGAAGCACTTGTTCCGGAAGTGTTCGGACGTCAGCAGTTGTGAGTCGTGTGGAAACAGTTTTTCATTCATAAACAGCTGGGGGGTTGGCGGGTGGATGGAATGACTTTTGGGTCTTTGTTTGGAGGACGGGCTGCATATCCAGCATATCCATATTTTTTTACAATGGGGGTTTCTGGCCAGCATTTCATCTAGGGAATATGTACCTGTTACGCTTGGTTTCCACAGAGTAAATTCAAGCTCTTGGCCCCCACCTGTGGGAGTCTGGCGTCTCATCTTGTATTAATCTAACATTGGGTCTTCAAAGTTTTCGATGGTGTTCCACACCCTGGAGGCTTGGTGCTGTAGTCTGATGTTTACTGGCTGTGTGTTCAGGTGTTCCTGGAGCTCCTGGATTGTCTGATCATATGGTGGACGGTGTTTTGCTGCTCTTCTTAGCCTTTTATAACGCACTGCTTGTATAGTGTTTGCCTGTTGGTCGTCTTTAAGGTGTGTAGTGGTACTGGGAGATATTGGAGATGCTGTCTGACTAGAGTCTTGTACAAGGTGTATGTTGGTGCTGAGGATAAGGAATCATCTTGAGTTTTCATAAGGCTGTTTTACATTTGCATTCTGTCCACCCTGTAGGTGAGCCTACTACCCCCCCTCCCCCTCCAGGTGAGCCTACTACCCCCCCTCCCCCTCCAGGTGAGCCTACTACCCCCCCCCCCTCCAGGTGAGCCTACTACCCCCCCTCCCCCCCTTAGGGCGGCCTATACCAAGGACAGCCACAATGGCGTTGGTGTCATCCTGGGAAGAAAAGAAAGACAAATTGTATCACCAAAATCTTAAGGAGTAAAAGGAGTTTTTTTTTGGAGTGCGAGTGTCCCCTACCCCAGGAGGGAGGGGGAGGGGGGGTAGGGTGGGGAGGGAGGGAAGGGAGGGAGGGAGGGTGTTGGGGTAGGGTAGGGTGGGAGGGAGGGTGTTGGGGTAGGGAGGGACGGAGGGAGGGTGTTGGGGTAGGGAGGGAGGGAGGGAGGGTGTTGGGGTAGGGTAGGGTGGGAGGGAGGGAGGGAGGGAAGGACCTGAAAGAAGGTCGGGGTAGTATATATTTCGAGGCATAATAATGGTGATGGTTCTGTTGGTGGTGATCATAGTCCTTGTTGAGCCCCTGTGAGCCCCCTCCCCTCCCTCTCTCAGTGTGGAGCCCCTGTGAGCCCCCTCCCCTCCCTCTCTCAGTGTGGAGCCCCTGTGAGCCCCCTCCGCCCTCCCTCAGTGTTGAGCCCCTGTGAGCCCTCCTCCCTCCCTCCCTCAGTGTTGAGCCCCTGTGAGCCCTCCTCCCTCCCTCCCTCAGTGTTGAGCCCCTGTGAGCCCTCCTCCCTCCCTCCCTCAGTGTTGAGCCCCTGTGAGCCCTCCCCCCCCTCCCTCAGTGTTGAGCCCCTGTGAGCCCCCTCCCCCCCTCCCTCAGTGTTGAGCCCCTGTGAGCCCCCTCCCCCTCCCTCCCTCAGTGTTGAGCCCCTGTGAGCTCCGTCATCACGTCACATATATAATACACTGATAGTAATGAAGAGAATGAGCACCTGGGACTTAACAGCCCGCGCTCACCCTTCACGCTGGGGGAGGGCGGGGGGGGGGATCTGGGCCGGGGGGGGGGGAGGGGAGGTGGGGCGATCTACGAAAAGCATCAAAATTTAGGGTTAAGGCCTACTCAGTTTACCCCCCTTCTATGACCATCCACTGTGCCTCTACCTTCTGCCTACTTTATCTACCTTCCACCTACTTTATCTACCTTCCACCTACTTTATCTACCTTCCACCTGCTTTATCTACCTTCCACCTGCTTTATCTAAACCATTCATTCCCCCCTTCTCCCAACTCTACCTATCGTCCTCTCTCTCTGTCTCTAGATTGTAAGCCCCATTATAAATGACAGTAAAATACCCTTGAAAAAGAGAAGAAAATCATTCATTCAACAATGCATAACAAATGTATAAGCATCAGCTTAAGAAAAACCAGATTAAAGACACCTGACAGAATTCACATTTCAGATTTAAGTCTCTTTTAAAAACACTTCCTAGTGAAAAACCTAGCGACAAATATGCTCGTCCGAGACCAGTGGCGCGTTACCTAACATAAAGGTAGTGTATTTAGATAGGAAAGTTTAATATTATATATAAATTATGGACAATTTTAAGGTAAACTACCTTAAAATGTAAACTTGTAAACATTGCAACCTGTCACCATCCTTTGTTTACAATGGGCAGCCAACCAAATGTCACGTTTTCTGTGGTTCAAGAAGAAGTTTTAAGGGTAACTATAGGAATAATATATACACGTCATATGACACACACTTTGATGCTATTGAGCGACTACATTTGTTTGTATCTCATCTTGTGTTCATAGATGACATTCTGGTGTAGTCAGGTTTGGTGGCTTTACTGGGTTGATAGCTTGGCTCAGGTGCTGGGACCGGTTATGTCTTTATTGCATCGTGTGTATTCACCTAGTAGTATTCACCTAGTTGTATTCAGCTAGTTGTATTCATCTAGTTGTATTCACCTAGTTGTATTCAGCTAGTTGTATTCACCTAGTTGTATTCAGCTAGTTGTATTCATCTAGTTGTATTCACCTAGATGTATTCACCTAGTTGTATTCATCTAGTTGTATTCACCTAGTTGTATTCATCTAGTTGTATTCACCTAGTTGTATTCATCTAGTTGTATTCACCTAGTTGTATTCATCTAGTTGTATTCACCTAGTTGTATTCATCTAGTTGTATTCACCTAGTTGTATTCATCTAGTTGTATTCACCTAGTTGTATTCATCTAGTTGTATTCACCTAGTTGTATTCATCTAGTTGTATTCACCTAGTTGTATTCATCTAGTTGTATTCACCTAGTTGTATTCATCTAGTTGTATTCACCTAGTTGTATTCATCTAGTTGTATTCACCTAGTTGTATTCATCTAGTTGTATTCACCTAGTTGTATTCATCTAGTTGTATTCACCTAGTTGTATTCATCTAGTTGTATTCACCTAGTTGTATTCACCTAGTTGTATTCATCTAGTTGTATTCACCTAGTTGTATTCATCTAGTTGTATTCACCTAGTTGTATTCATCTAGTTGTATTCACCTAGTTGTATTCATCTAGTTGTATTCACCTAGTTGTATTCATCTAGTTGTATTCACCTAGTTGTATTCATCTAGTTGTATTCACCTAGTTGTATTCATCTAGTTGTATTCACCTAGTTGTATTCTAGTTGTATTCTAGTTGTATTCATCTAGTTGTATTCACCTAGTTGTGCTTGCGGGGGTTGAGCTCTAGTCTTTCGACCCGCCTCTCAACTGTCAATCAATCAACTGTTACTAACTACTAATTATTTCCGGAAACAATTGTTTACGATGTGAGTCAACAACACATCTGGGTAAATTACCTTGTCTGTTTATCCTAACATGTGTGTGTTTATCCTAATTACCTAACTATACCACCCTTAACGTTAGTGCTTATCTATCCCTCCCTACCCCTCAAACCACCCCTACTCTCCTTGCCCCACAAGCCACCCCTACCCTACAAGCTTCCCCTACCCTAGCCTACCAGCCCACAACCATCCCCTACCCTAGCCTACCTGCCCACAACCATCCCCTACCCTAGCCTACCAGCCCACAACCATCCCCTACCCTAGCCTACCAGCCCACAACCATCCCCTACCCTAGCCTACCTGCCTCCCTTAATGGGTCTCTGGACGGACGAACTCAACCATTTCTACCCCTTTTCTTCTTTAAATTGGCCAACCACCGTCGTGATTGTTTCCCTCGCTCGTTAATGGGTGATCACTTACCCCCCTCCCCCCCCCCGGGAACATGGGGGGAGGTGGGGACAGGTAGGTAGGGACTGAGGTAGGGAGGGAGAGAGGATATGATATAGGGAGGGAAGGTTAGGTTAGGTGAAACGTGAGTGTTAACTGAGTACAAGTCTCCTGTTTATTGTGGTGGTGGGGGTCATGGTGGGGGTCATGGTGGGGGTCGTGGTGGGGGTCGTGGTGGGGGTCGTGGTGGGGGTCGTGGTGGGGGTCATGGTGGGGGTCGTGGTGGGGGTCGTGGTGGGGGTCGTGGTGGGGGTCATGGTGGGGGTCATGGTGGGGGTCATGGTGGGGGTCGTGGTGGGGGTCGTGGTGGGGTCATGGTGGGGGTCGTGATGGGGGTCATGGTGGGGTCGTGGTGGGGGTCATGGTGGGGTCATGGTGGGGGTCATGGTGGGGTCGTGGTGGGGGTCATGGTGGGGTCGTGGTGGGGGTCATGGTGGGGGTCATGGTGGGGGTCATGGTGGGGGTCGTGGTGGGGGTCGTGGTGGGGGTCGTGGTGGGGGTCGTGGTGGGGGTCGTGGTGGGGGTCGTGGTGGGGGTCATGGTGGGGGTCGTGGTGGGGGTCGTGGTGGGGGTCGTGGTGGGGGTCGTGGTGGGGGTCATGGTGGGGGTCGTGGTGGGGGTCATGGTGGGGGTCATGGTGGGATCATGGTGGGGGTCAGGTCATCTTGAGGTTATCTCGAGATGATTTCGGGGCTTTTTAGTGTCCCCGCGGCCCGGTCCTCGATCAGGCCTCCACCTCCAGGAAGCAGCCCGTGACAGCTGACTAACTCCCAGGTACCTATTTTACTACTAGGTAACAGGGGGCATAGGGTGAAAGGGGCATAGGGTCGTGATGACGGTGGTGATAACTATTAAAAAGATGGTGATAACTTTAAGACAGAGAAGTGACCATTAGACAACCCCCCCTCCCCACCCCCACCCAATCCCCCCAACACTTGGGATGGTCACTTACCCTTCCGGCATGTCCCCCCCCCCTCCCCCCTCCCTTTCCCTACCCCCCCCCTCACTACTCTCACCTGCCTCTCCCTCTAAAGTTACCTAATCCAACGCTCACTATAACTGCCCATTCCTCTCCCGTCTCCCTTCCGTAATGCCCTTCCCATTTCTGTCCCTAGAAATAGTTCGACCCAGTTGACTTTAGGAGGATAATTTGCATTCACTTTATTTGTAATTTTTTGTAGTGTTGTTAAGTTTCAATGATCTTGTTACGTGAAGTTAAAGTGGGTGGTTGGGCTATTATCTTCACTGTTGACATTTGCACTTTGCCTCTGTAACTTGTAAGGTTATCTTAAGGTTATCTTGAGATGATTTCGGGGCTTTTAGTGTCCCCGCGGCCCAGTCCTCGACCAGGCCTCCACACCTCCAGGAAGCACCCCGAGACAGCTGACTAACACCCAGGTACCTATTTTACTGCTAGGTAACAGGGGCATAGGGTGAAAGAAACTCTGCCCATTGTTTCTCGCCGGCGCCTGGGATCGAACCCAGGAGCACAGGATCACAAATCCAGCGTGCTATCCGCTCGGCCGACCGGCTCCCATTGTAAGCCTATATCCCGTTCACATAGGTGTCCCAACTTGGTGCAATGTAGGTTTTTTGGTTTCCTTTCGTCAGAATAAGTACTCATCTAGTTGTGTTTGCGGGGGTTGAGCTCTGGCTCCTTGGTCCCGCCGCTCAGCTGTCAATCAACTGGTGTACAGGTTCCTATGCCTGTTTGTTCTGGTCATCCTGTAGTCTCTGTCTATCTTCATCCGTCTTGATTCTTTTCATAATTTTTGCATCATCAGCAAACATTGAGAGGAATGAGTCTATACCCTCTGGAAGATCGTTTACATATATCAGAAACAGGATGGGTCCAAACAGAGAGCCCTGTGGGACTCCGCTGGTGACATCTCGCCACTCTGATGTCTCCCTCCTCACCGTTAATCGCTGTTTCCTGTTGCTTAGAAACTCCGTTATCCACTGGATCACCTTACCTGTTATTCCTGAAAGTTTATCCAACTTTTGTAACTGCCTTTTGAGAGGTATTGTGTCAAAGGCTTTCTCACAGTCCATGAAAATGCAGTCTACACACGCTTCCCTTTCTTTCCTAACTTATTTCGCCTGGTCACAGAATTGTAAGTGAATCAAAGTTGATGACATCACTGTAGCACGTGACGCTGGACCCGCAGCGTGACGGACACTCTACACCTTTTGCATTATTTTAGATTTGATATCTTAATCTGTGCGAGGTTCTGTGGCATGTTAATGTCTGCAGATAACGGGAGGCTGATGAATGTAAAAACAGAGGAAGACTGCAGGACGTTACCAGAGGGCCATGACAAAGGAGTGGGCAAAAAAGAATGGTTGCTCGCATTACCTAGCAATAAATGTAAGGTAATGTAGATGGGGATTTAAGGAGGAGATCAGGAGCCATTACGACTTCATGGTCGAAGTGGCTGGTCACAGATGTAGTCCATGGTGTGGTCAGTCACTGGTGTCTCACACCTGGCCCATGGTATGGTCACTGTTGTCACACCTGGGCCATGGTATGGTCACTGTTGTCACACCTGGGCCATGGTATGGTCACTGTTGTCACACCTGGGCCATGGTATGGTCACTGTTGTCACACCTGGGCCATGGTATGGTCACTGTTGTCACACCTGGGCCATGGTATGGTCACTGTTGTCACACCTGGGCCATGGTATGGTCGGGAATGGTAGCCACAGTCATGTCTCCCTTCAGACCCACGCTAGAAAACTCTAGTTACTTTTGAACTAGTTTTACACACCATATTATCTCAGGTGAACTTATAACTTGCAGTCTCGTTAAAACTACCACAGTAACTACTTACTAGCTCGTTGAAGTCTCCAATGTGCTGGATTGGGGGTAGAGAGGGGAAGTTAGAGAGGGGAGTAGAGGGGGGGTTTAGAGAGAGCAAAAGAAGTGGCTGAAGATGGCGGAGCTCTGTCATATGGTGTGAGTGAAGAGTGAGTCGTTGTATGGGTGAGGGGCCGCGGTCACTGGGTCGTGTGAGTGACGGCCGGTCGTTGAATAGATGAGGGCCGGTCGTAGGGTCGTTGAGTGGGAGAGAGAGAGGGCGGGTCGGAGAGTAAACGACCTGATTACATTGATGGATCTCATGTAGGATTCCGTGTATATTGGGATCATAAAGAATGGGTAATGAGCGAGTGGAGGGCGATGTAGTGGAGATAGAGAGGGGAAGGATTGTGTGTGTGTGTGATAAAGGCGATAAAGATAGAGGAGCAACTTCACGATACAATCACCTGAAGGAGCCCAGTCAGTAGCCCTGGCCTCCTCTCCTTAAGGAGCCGCCTAAGGGAACCGGACACCCTTCCCTACCACACCTCAGAGGCTACCTGCTGGGGTAGCAGGTGCAGAAGTGCTAGTAGTCGTGGTGGTGGTGGTAGGAGGGGCAGGAGGGGGTGGTAGCCAGGTGGCGACAGGAGGAGGCACCCACACTGGAGGAGCCTGAGAGGCACTGACACCACCACAAATGGATGGTGGTCGACACAGCAAGACACAAATACTGTAGCGAGCTCATTGACTGCCATTCCGGCGCCGCTCACGTGTCTCAGAGTCGCCGCGGCCTCGAATGCAAATTCAGACCAGCAGAGAGACGAGATGCACTCCCAGAAACACGCACAGAGATGCGTCACAGCCTCACAGACTCGTGGCAGTCACAGACACACTCACACTTCACAATGAGACTCACCAACATACTTACCATAAAACGACTCACACACACACTTGAGTATCTGCACTGAAGGTTTATTTCCTGCATTCCGCTGTTGTTGTTGTATAATTTATTGTTGAGATTAAGGCAGTGGTGGCGCAAGAATACATCTGCATGGGGGCCAGGCTCCGCTTAACACCCACACCTGCACCAGTTGCCCCGACGCCCGCCAGGGAGGGGGGGAGCAGGGAGGAATGTAGATAGAGGGAGGGAGGGAGGAATTTTGGAGAGGGATGGAGGAATGAAGGTAGAGGGAGGAATGCAGAGAGCGAAAAGGAGGTAGGAATGGAGAGGATGGAGTTGTCAAGGGAAAGCGCATGGTCATTACGACTATATAGCACTTGGAAGGGGTCAGGATAAGGATTTGGGATGGGACGGGGGAAGAAAGGAATGGTGCCCAACCACTTGTGGACGGTTGGGGATTGAACGCCGACCTGCATGAAGCGAGACCGTCGCTTCATGCAGGTCGCGAGGAATGGAGAAAGGGGCAGTAGAAAAAAATGACGAAAGGCAAGGCATGAAACAAAACAGAGAGGGAACATTAATTGACACAAAGAGCCAGAGCATAATATCAACCTCTCAAAAGAGAGAGAGAGAGAGAGAGAGAGAGAGAGAGAGAGAGAGAGAGAGAGAGAGAGAGAGAGAGAGAGAGAGACAGACAGACAGACAGACAGACAGACAGACAGACAGACAGACGGAGGGAACACCGTCGGTCACAGGCACAAGCCCAGCAACTCTAAGCCCCGATAAAACCGTACAAATTGACAGGGTGTTGAGCCTTGACAGGGCGACGACGAGGGCCACTCCATCAGATACCTGAAGGCTGTCAGGACTACATTGTCTTCTAATAGGGAAGGTAATGGTGTGGGGCCGAGGGCTTCTGCCTTAAATAGCTCTCCCCTTCAAATATCTCGCTCTTTTGTGTATTAGAGAAAGGGGCGTTTGAAATTTATAGATTTTTGAGGAATTTTTCATGAACAGAAATCTAATTCCTGTCAACATCTCACCGTCTTTGACGTGGTAAGCCTCTTCACTTCGTGTGGTGCCCTAAGATGCCCACCTGCCCGCCTCTAATACGTGCTGAAGGTGTATTCGAACCCCAGCATGCAAGCAGAGCGTGTCGAGGAGCGCCTCACGCCCCCACGGGAGCGACGCAGAGACTACCAAGTGGAAGCTCTTGTCAGTTCCGTCACGCCTGTGGCTGTCAGCTCCTCTTATCAGCTCCAGGTGCACGTTAATGCGGCGGGGATCAGACGCCCCAGATGTGCTTACTGCTCACCACAGATGGTCCAGAGAAGCCAGGTAACAGTGACCTTAGATGCCAGGTGCCATGTTAAGGTGCCAGGTGCCATTTTAAGATCCCAGGTGCCATGTTAAGGTGCCAGGTGCTATGTTAAGGTGCCAGGTGCCATGTTAAGGTGCCAGGTGCCATGTTAAGGTGCCAGGTGCCATGTTAAGATGCCAGGTGCCATGTTAAGATGCCAGGTGCCATGTGTAGTTATTGTAAACCGTGTCTTTAAGCTCAGTGACTGTGATGTGTCAATATTTACATGTATAATAACCTAGATGGGGTCTACCCGGCGGTGCCCGGGTCGACCCCAAGAGGTTGAACCGACCACTGAGTCCCAACACATAAATGGCTCCACCTTTTGCTTTAGGGGGGCGGCGCCCCCCTGTGGGAGAGCAAAGGGCAGGTGGGAAGCTCGGAGCATGAGAGAGAGAGAGAGAGATACCAGCAACATGGAAGAGAGAGAGAGAGAGAGAGATACCAGCAACATGGAAGAGAGAGAGAGATACCAGCAACATGGAAGAGAGAGAGAGATACCAGCAACATGGAAGAGAGAGAGATACCGATAACTAGCAAGACAATAAAGCCAAAAGAGCTGTAGCTCCAAAGGTCTGCTCCAGCTCTTTGATTTCTGCCGCACCTTTGGAGGACCTCATCTGCATAATGGCCACAGTTACGTGGACGAGGAACTCCATAGTGGAGGCGGGGAGGATCGTTGAGAGCGCGGCCCAGATTATCACACAGACAGATGAAGTGCCTCTCATGGCTTGCTGCCGCCACAATGAACAGAGGCAAATGTTTTCTCTTGTAATTCAATTAGAGGAGTTAGCGGAGTGGGAAGTGAGGGATGGTTGTGGCGGAGCTGTGAGAGCCTCTTGCTGGCCGCCGTCAAACACTCTCGCATGCAGATAAGGCGAGGTTCAGGTCGGTGCGAAGCCGCAGCATCCTCATATGCCTCGCCTCACTCTTTGACCGTCTGAGATCGCCAATCCATCCCGCTGATGGCCGGGGATTGTGTTGCGATGATGGAAACACACCTGCAATATTCACTCACTCATTGACTCACTCACTCACTCACTCTCTATCTCACGCAACAAAGAAGATGATTCAGTGTCAAAGTTTGGGTCATATCTCGCTGTTGCCACAGATGGTGTTGCATGAATGGTGTTGCTTAGTGTTGGCTGGAGGCTGCTACAAGGTGGCCAGGCGGGCGAGGGCTTGTGCAACACAGCAACACCACCTGGAGAGAGGCAGGTCCACCTAGACGGCCTAGAGCAGGTCAGACAGGCCGACTTACCTGCTACAGGTGAAAGACTGACTTACCTGCTACAGGTGGAAGACTGACTTACCTGCTACAGGTGGAAGACTGACTTACCTGCTACAGGTGGAAGACTGACTTACCTGCTACAGGTGGAAGACTGACTTACCTGCTACAGGTGGAAGACTGACTTACCTGCTACAGGTGGAAGACTGACTTACCTGCTACAGGTGGAAGACTGACTTACCTGCTACAGGTGGAAGACTGACTTACCTGCTACAGGTGGAAGACTGACTTACCTGCTACAGGTGGAAGACTGACTTACCTGCTACAGGTGGAAGGCTGACTTACCTGCTACAGGTGGAAGGCTGACTTACCTGCTACAGGTGAAAGGCTGACTTACCTGCTACAGGTGGAAGACTGACTTACCTGCTACAGGTGGAAGACTGACTTACCTGCTACAGGTGGAAGACTGACTTACCTGCTACAGGTGGAAGACTGACTTACCTGCTACAGGTGAAAGGCTGACTTACCTGCTACAGGTGAAAGACTGACTTACCTGCTACAGGTGAAAGACTGACTTACCTGCTACAGGTGAAAGACTGACTTACCTGCTACAGGTGAAAGACTGACTTACCTGCTACAGGTGAAAGACTGACTTACCTGTTCACCTGACTTACCTAACTGAGAAGTATTCACCCAGCAGTAATATTCCTTAATTACTGCTGGGTGAACAGGGGCGAACACTTGTTGATTGGTTCCCAGTCAATCCTCCTCGGGTTCTGTAACGAGGCAAGTGAGTGTATCATATGTGCCGTGTTTTGTGTGTATTTACTCTTTGTGCTTTCAGGATTTAGCTCTTGGACCCCGCCTTTCTAACCATCGGTTGCCTAATGAAGTGACCCCCGACCTAGTTTTCTTCTTATCTACTAAATATCTCTCCCACATCCCCAGGAAGCAGCCCGCAGCAGCTGTCTAACTCCCAGGTACCTATTTACTGCTAGGTGCACATGGGCATCAGATGAAAGAAACTTTGCCCATGTATATCTCAACCAGGAATCGAACCCAGGCTCTTAGGACTACGACTTCAGAGCGCTGTCCACTTGGTTGTGTGTGCGTGTGCGTGTGCGTGTGTGTGTGTGTGTGTGTGTGTGTGTGTGTGTGTGTGTGTACTCACCTAGTTGTACTCACCTAGTTGTGCTTGCGGGGGTTGAGCTCTGGCTCTTTGGTCCCGCCTCTCAACCGTCAATCTGTGTGTGTGTGTGTGTGTGTGTGTGTGTGTGTGTGTGTGTGTGTGCCCCCATTATGGTGAACAGAGGCCTGAGGAAACTCCTAAATTGTTTTTGTTGAGACCGGGATTCGAACATGGCTGCAAATCGAAGTCGTTCAACAACTGGTCTCTGAAACCTCTCTCTCTCTCTCTCTCTCTCTCTCTCTCTCTCTCTCTCTCTCTCTCTCTCTCTCTCTCTCTCTCTCTCTCTCTCTCTCACTCTCACATGTAAACTACAGAGGCTGCCAAACGCCACTCACACTGTAGACCGCAAACTCCACTTGGCATAATTGACGTATTCAGCCAAGACGGTCAAAATGGATTAAGAATTTGCATGAAATCTCTCAGCTTGTTATTGTGACTGACAATTACTTGACCTCAACACTGTACCGTTGGAGTGACCAATACCACCATTACCACACAACACGGAGTAGTAACAGTATGCTTGCTCCGCTGCCAGAGCAAGCAGTGGATCAAGCATGCTGTTACTACTCCTGCCTAAACTAACTATCCCTATGTGATAGTTTCAATGTACATTCTCATGAACTAAATGTGTCTCTAGGAGCAGACTTTGGATGAGTTGAGGTAGAGAGAGAGAGAGAGAGAGAGAGAGAGAGAGAGAGAGAGAGAGAGAGAGAGAGAGAGAGAGAGAGAGAGAGAGAGAGAGAGAGACAGACAGACAGACAGACAGACAGACAGACAGAGAGTAGTAAGCAGACACAAAGACACAAGTCTGGGTGATCCACACAGCCACAGGCACGACACAGCCACAGACACGATACAGCCACAGACACGACACAGCCACAGACACGACACAGCCACAGACACGACCCTTACATATACATCCTAATAACAATTACAGGTCTTTTTCCGTGTACAATTTTTGCTGAGATTATCTTCCACTTGAGATCCTCTTGGTTCCTTCAGCGCATCTCTCTCTCCCGTCACCTCTGGACTCGTGTCTCCGAGTCAACAATATTCTCAGCTTTTACTTGGAGCTTAATACAGATCCTTCGATACGACTCCATGTTCAGCCATTTGAGATTTTATCTAGTAAGCCGCTGCCTTCGTGTAGACGAATAAATTTCTAAATTAGTGAATTTTCAACTGTTGCTTTCATGCTTTCCAGTGTCTATCTTCCTCCTTGCTTTCTAATTTACTTGGTAAGTCTGTCGTCATTATGTTATATTTGTCTACGATGTAAAAAGGATTTTGAATTTTAAAAGGACCATAAAAAAGGATTTTATGGTCGCTATTATGAGGTTTATGCTCTCTGTCGCGCGATCAACTTTCAACAGAAGATCGCATCGTGAATCACAGACAGGTCTTCGTTCTCCTGTAGTGTTAGTGTATTTTCAGCTGTAGTGCAGCTGGTTGCTGTATTACTTGTTGTAGTGAATGTAGCAGTGCTAGAGTTGAACTAGATGGTAAACCTGTCAATGAGTCTGTGTTACAAGTATTATTTCCGTCAAGCTTACTGTCAGCTGCTGTGCGTCCTGTTGACAGGAGGACGGAGTGGCAGGAGCAAAAAAAAAATTCTGACGAGACCGAATAACTCTTTCTGACAGGAAAGACAGTTGTTCTCTGAGTAACACCTTGTTCAACAACATGACCTTTGACCTTCCACGACAGGTGTGTACGTCAGAACCTGACGGATGACGGCATGTTAGATAAAGTTTATATTAAGTTAGATGAAGTTAGAAGCGTCCTTACTCAACTAACATCAACTAACGTCTTTAAGCAATAAATATACGTAGAGATACTTGTGAATTTGTGAATAAACTATCTGAAGGATATGTTTCTGTGGTTCTAAGATCATCTAGAAGAGTGAGCGGCTGGTCACGGAGCGACACGTCAGCAGTTAGCCAGCACTACCAAACTATGGACTGATGAAGAAGGTGTCCTTAAGTGCGCAAGAGGGTGTGAAGTAATTGCAGAGCTCCAGGTATGCCATTACCGTAGCCGGCAGGTTGAAGAGTAGCGATTACACTCTACGGGATGAACACGCCATATTTCACTATAGCGCGCTTGTTTACTTGCCGATACTTTTCCTGGGGGTTGAGTTACACACACACACACACACACACACACACACACACACACACACACACACACACACACACACACACACACACACACACACACACACACCTTCCACACACGATGCCTTCCAGGGCATCGACAGGTTGCAGAAAACCTCGGAACTTGCGTTTCAGTTTTGACTGTTCACCGTTTCAACAGGTTCTGTATTCGCCCGTTTCAGGAATTGACCGAACAGGTTCTCATGATTGTCGCTAAGATGAGTCTTGGTGTTTACGGTTCTCTAAGGACCTGGATTATCAAGGACCTAGATTATCAAGGACCTAGATTATCAAGGACCTAGATTATCAAGGACCTAGATTATCAAGGACCTAGATTATCAAGGACCTAGATTACCAAGGACCTAGATTACCAAGGACCTAGATTACCAAGGACCTAGATTACCAAGGACCTAGATTACCAAGGACCTAGATTACCAAGGACCTAGATTACCAAGGACCTAGATTACCAAGGACCTAGATTACCAAGGACCTAGATTACCAAGGACCTAGATTACCAAGGACCTAGATTACCAAGGACCTAGATTACCAAGGACCTAGATTACCAAGGACCTAGATTACCAAGGACCTAGATTACCAAGGACCTAGATTACCAAGGACCTAGATTACCAAGGACCTAGATTACCAAGGACCTGGATTACCAAGGACCTAGATTACCAAGGACCTAGATTACCAAGGACCTAGATTACCAAGGACCTAGATTACCAAGGACCTAGATTATCAAGGACCTAGATTATCAAGGACCTAGATTATCAAGGACCTAGATTACCAAGGACCTAGATTACCAAGGACCTAGATTATCAAGGACCTAGATTATCAAGGACCTAGATTATCAAGGACCTAGATTATCAAGGACCTAGATTACCAAGGACCTAGATTACCAAGGACCTAGATTATCAAGGACCTAGATTATCAAGGACCTAGATTATCAAGGACCTAGATTACCAAGGACCTAGATTACCAAGGACCTAGATTATCAAGGACCTAGATTATCAAGGACCTAGATTATCAAGGACCTAGATTATCAAGGACCTAGATTATCAAGGACCTAGATTATCAAGGACCTAGATTACCAAGGACCTAGATTATCAAGGACCTAGATTATCAAGGACCTAGATTATCAAGGACCTAGATTATCAAGGACCTAGATTATCAAGGACCTAGATTACCAAGGACCTAGATTACCAAGGACCTAGATTATCAAGGACCTAGATTACCAAGGACCTAGATTATCAAGGACCTAGATTACCAAGGACCTAGATTATCAAGGACCTAGATTACCAAGGACCTAGATTACCAAGGACCTAGATTACCAAGGACCTAGATTATCAAGGACCTAGATTACCAAGGACCTAGATTATCAAGGACCTAGATTACCAAGGACCTGGATTACCAAGGACCTAGATTACCAAGGACCTAGATTACCAAGGACCTAGATTACCAAGGACCTAGATTACCAAGGACCTAGATTACCAAGGACCTAGATTATCAAGGACCTAGATTACCAAGGACCTAGATTATCAAGGACCTAGATTATCAAGGACCTAGATTACCAAGGACCTAGATTACCAAGGACCTAGATTACCAAGGACCTAGATTATCAAGGACCTAGATTACCAAGGACCTAGATTATCAAGGACCTAGATTACCAAGGACCTAGATTATCAAGGACCTAGATTATCAAGGACCTAGATTATCAAGGACCTAGATTACCAAGGACCTAGATTATCAAGGACCTAGATTATCAAGGACCTAGATTATCAAGGACCTAGATTACCAAGGACCTAGATTATCAAGGACCTAGATTATCAAGGACCTAGATTATCAAGGACCTAGATTACCAAGGACCTAGATTATCAAGGACCTAGATTATCAAGGACCTAGATTATCAAGGACCTAGATTACCAAGGACCTAGATTATCAAGGACCTAGATTATCAAGGACCTAGATTATCAAGGACCTGGATTTGACAAATCACGTATTCTGCGATTTATTTTTTCCAGCGAATTCGTGCTGTGTTCGTGAGCATTGTGTCGATATATCCATGGATCATGGTGTGGTGTTCACCAGCCCAGCCTCCTGTGTTGATATATCCATGGATCATGGTGTGGTGTTCACCAGCCCAGCCTCCTGTGTCGATATATCCATGGATCATGGTGTGGTGTTCACCAGCCCAGCCTCCTGTGTTGATATATCCATGGATCATGGTGTGGTGTTCACCAGCCCAGCCTCCTGTGTTGATATATCCATGGATCATGGTGTGGTGTTCACCAGCCCAGCCTCCTGTGTCGATATATCCATGGATCATGGTGTGGTGTTCACCAGCCAGCCTCCTGTGTCGATATATCCATGGATCATGGTGTGGTGTTCACCAGCCCAGCCTCCTGTGTCGATATATCCATGGATCATGGTGTGGTGTTCACCAGCCCAGCCTCCTGTGTCGATATATCCATGGATCATGGTGTGGTGTTCACCAGCCCAGCCTCCTGTGTTGATATATCCATGGATCATGGTGTGGTGTTCACCAGCCCAGCCTCCTGTGTCGATATATCCATGGATCATGGTGTGGTGTTCACCAGCCCAGCCTCCTGTGTCGATATATCCATGGATCATGGTGTGGTGTTCACCAGCCCAGCCTCCTGTGTTGATATATCCATGGATCATGGTGTGGTGTTCACCAGCCCAGCCTCCTGTGTTGATATATCCATGGATCATGGTGTGGTGTTCACCAGCCCAGCCTCCTGTGTTGATATATCCATGGATCATGGTGTGGTGTTCACCAGCCCAGCCTCCTGTGTTGATATATCCATGGATCATGGTGTGGTGTTCACCAGCCCAGCCTCCTGTGTTGATATATCCATGGATCATGGTGTGGTGTTCACCAGCCCAGCCTCCTGTGTCGATATATCCATGGATCATGGTGTGGTGTTCACCAGCCCAGCCTCCTGTGTTGATATATCCATGGATCATGGTGTGGTGTTCACCAGCCCAGCCTCCTGTGTTGATATATCCATGGATCATGGTGTGGTGTTCACCAGCCCAGCCTCCTGTGTCGATATATCCATGGATCATGGTGTGGTGTTCACCAGCCCAGCCTCCTGTGTCGATATATCCATGGATCATGGTGTGGTGTTCACCAGCCCAGCCTCCTGTGTCGATATATCCATGGATCATGGTGTGGTGTTCACCAGCCCAGCCTCCTGTGTCGATATATCCATGGATCATGGTGTGGTGTTCACCAGCCCAGCCTCCTGTGTCGATATATCCATGGATCATGGTGTGGTGTTCACCAGCCCAGCCTCCTGTGTTGATATATCCATGGATCATGGTGTGGTGTTCACCAGCCCAGCCTCCTGTGTCGATATATCCATGGATCATGGTGTGGTGTTCACCAGCCCAGCCTCCTGTGTCGATATATCCATGGATCATGGTGTGGTGTTCACCAGCCCAGCCTCCTGTGTTCGATATATCCATGGATCATGGTGTGGTGTTCACCAGCCCAGCCTCCTGTGTCGATATATCCATGGATCATGGTGTGGTGTTCACCAGCCCAGCCTCCTGTGTTGATATATCCATGGATCATGGTGTGGTGTTCACCAGCCCAGCCTCCTGTGTCGATATATCCATGGATCATGGTGTGGTGTTCACCAGCCCAGCCTCCTGTGTTGATATATC
The DNA here is from genome assembly GCF_040958095.1 of Procambarus clarkii. Classification (NCBI taxonomy): domain Eukaryota; kingdom Metazoa; phylum Arthropoda; class Malacostraca; order Decapoda; family Cambaridae; genus Procambarus; species Procambarus clarkii. The sequence goes on along the minus strand of NC_091208.1, from coordinate 23,169,733 downwards.
CATGGATCATGGTGTGGTGTTCACCAGCCCAGCCTCCTGTGTCGATATATCCATGGATCATGGTGTGGTGTTCACCAGCCCAGCCTCCTGTGTTGATATATCCATGGATCATGGTGTGGTGTTCACCAGCCCAGCCTCCTGTGTCGATATATCCATGGATCATGGTGTGGTGTTCACCAGCCCAGCCTCCTGTGTCGATATATCCATGGATCATGGTGTGGTGTTCACCAGCCCAGCCTCCTGTGTCGATATATCCATGGATCATGGTGTGGTGTTCACCAGCCCAGCCTCCTGTGTCGATATATCCATGGATCATGGTGTGGTGTTCACCAGCCCAGCCTCCTGTGTTGATATATCCATGGATCATGGTGTGGTGTTCACCAGCCCAGCCTCCTGTGTCGATATATCCATGGATCATGGTGTGGTGTTCACCAGCCCAGCCTCCTGTGTCGATATATCCATGGATCATGGTGTGGTGTTCACCAGCCCAGCCTCCTGTGTTGATATATCCATGGATCATGGTGTGGTGTTCACCAGCCCAGCCTCCTGTGTTGATATATCCATGGATCATGGTGTGGTGTTCACCAGCCCAGCCTCCTGTGTTGATATATCCATGGATCATGGTGTGGTGTTCACCAGCCCAGCCTCCTGTGTTGATATATCCATGGATCATGGTGTGGTGTTCACCAGCCCAGCCTCCTGTGTTGATATATCCATGGATCATGGTGTGGTGTTCACCAGCCCAGCCTCCTGTGTCGATATATCCATGGATCATGGTGTGGTGTTCACCAGCCCAGCCTCCTGTGTTGATATATCCATGGATCATGGTGTGGTGTTCACCAGCCCAGCCTCCTGTGTTGATATATCCATGGATCATGGTGTGGTGTTCACCAGCCCAGCCTCCTGTGTTGATATATCCATGGATCATGGTGTGGTGTTCACCAGCCCAGCCTCCTGTGTTGATATATCCATGGATCATGGTGTGGTGTTCACCAGCCCAGCCTCCTGTGTTGATATATCCATGGATCATGGTGTGGTGTTCACCAGCCCAGCCTCCTGTGTTGATATATCCATGGATCATGGTGTGGTGTTCACCAGCCCAGCCTCCTGTGTTGATATATCCATGGATCATGGTGTGGTGTTCACCAGCCCAGCCTCCTGTGTTGATATATCCATGGATCATGGTGTGGTGTTCACCAGCCCAGCCTCCTGTGTTGATATATCCATGGATCATGGTGTGGTGTTCACCAGCCCAGCCTCCTGTGTTGATATATCCATGGATCATGGTGTGGTGTTCACCAGCCCAGCCTCCTGTGTTGATATATCCATGGATCATGGTGTGGTGTTCACCAGCCCAGCCTCCTGTGTTGATATATCCATGGATCATGGTGTGGTGTTCACCAGCCCAGCCTCCTGTTTTGATATATCCATGGATCATGGTGTGGTGTTCACCAGCCCAGCCTCCTGTTTTGATATATCCATGGATCATGGTGTGGTGTTCACCAGCCCAGCCTCCTGTGTTGATATATCCATGGATCATGGTGTGGTGTTCACCAGCCCAGCCTCCTGTGTTGATATATCCATGGATCATGGTGTGGTGTTCACCAGCCCAGCCTCCTGTGTCGATATATCCATGGATCATGGTGTGGTGTTCACCAGCCCAGCCTCCTGTGTCGATATATCCATGGATCATGGTGTGGTGTTCACCAGCCCAGCCTCCTGTGTTGATATATCCATGGATCATGGTGTGGTGTTCACCAGCCCAGCCTCCTGTGTTGATATATCCATGGATCATGGTGTGGTGTTCACCAGCCCAGCCTCCTGTGTTGATATATCCATGGATCATGGTGTGGTGTTCACCAGCCCAGCCTCCTGTGTTGATATATCCATGGATCATGGTGTGGTGTTCACCAGCCCAGCCTCCTGTGTCGATATATCCATGGATCATGGTGTGGTGTTCACCAGCCCAGCCTCCTGTGTCGATATATCCATGGATCATGGTGTGGTGTTCACCAGCCCAGCCTCCTGTGTTGATATATCCATGGATCATGGTGTGGTGTTCACCAGCCCAGCCTCCTGTGTTGATATATCCATGGATCATGGTGTGGTGTTCACCAGCCCAGCCTCCTGTGTCGATATATCCATGGATCATGGTGTGGTGTTCACCAGCCCAGCCTCCTGTGTTGATATATCCATGGATCATGGTGTGGTGTTCACCAGCCCAGCCTCCTGTTTTGATATATCCATGGATCATGGTGTGGTGTTCACCAGCCCAGCCTCCTGTGTTGATATATCCATGGATCATGGTGTGGTGTTCACCAGCCCAGCCTCCTGTGTTGATATATCCATGGATCATGGCGTGGTGTTCACCAGCCCAGCCTCCTGTGTCGATATATCCATGGATCATGGTGTGGTGTTCACCAGCCCAGCCTCCTGTGTCGATATATCCATGGATCATGGTGTGGTGTTCACCAGCCCAGCCTCCTGTGTCGATATATCCATGGATCATGGTGTGGTGTTCACCAGCCCAGCCTCCTGTGTCGATATATCCATGGATCATGGTGTGGTGTTCACCAGCCCAGCCTCCTGTGTTGATATATCCATGGATCATGGTGTGGTGTTCACCAGCCCAGCCTCCTGTTTTGATATATCCATGGATCATGGTGTGGTGTTCACCAGCCCAGCCTCCTGTGTCGATATATCCATGGATCATGGTGTGGTGTTCACCAGCCCAGCCTCCTGTGTCGATATATCCATGGATCATGGTGTGGTGTTCACCAGCCCAGCCTCCTGTTTTGATATCATGTTTGTCCGAGAAAAATTAAGATAACAACTAAAATTGAAGTATTCTTAGGCCAGGTGTAGTGCTCATGTGAGCTGTAATAGACCTCAGATAGCTTGTATTAGGCCTAGGATGGTTAGCTAGTTTACGATAGGCTTTATTGGCAAAGTATAAAAACTTTTTCCGGATTGTCTGAATTCATTACTACAAAAGTCTACTCTCAGCTGATCCATCATCTTGATACTCTCTTCAGATCGCTTACTATAAGTACTATAAGTACTTTCATGTCAGGAGGCAGGATTGTGTTCTGGGATCCCACTGTGTCTCCTGAACACACCACGAGTCATGCAAATGAGCCTCTCAACAGCTGACTGGATCACTTGTAAACACTACATCCCCCTTGTTACTCCTGAAGCTCTAAGAGTAATGAAACGACCCGCTGGTCTCCGGGAGAACATGTTGGGCTTCCCTGCTCAGCCTCGAGGCGATCTGAACACCTGAACAGTCTTGATTTTCAGGATAGAGGCGACGAACGTAATTGAAACATTTATGCATATTTTAAGATGAAACTGAGAGCAAATGGAGTGATTTAAGACAACGAGGCGCAGCTGTGCCCCAGAAAGTCTGTGCACCAGGAAGTCTGTGCATCTGTTGGTCTGAGGGGTCGTGACGGTCTGTGGCTCCAAGAGTCTCGAACGCCGACCATCATTTGGTCAACGTCCAAGACCTGCTTATAATTGTAACTTGTTTGTTATTGTGACTGACAATTACTTGGCCTCAACACCGTACCGTCGGTGTGACTAATGCCAGCATTACCATACAACACGGAGTAGTAACAGTGCGCTTGATCCGCTGCCGGGGGAGATATCAGGTCAGCAGGGAGTTAGCGACTCAAGCTTAACCAAGGAGGGGGAGAGAGAGAGAGAGAGAGAGAGAGAGAGAGAGAGAGAGAGAGAGAGAGAGAGAGAGAGAGATAGAGAGAGAGAGAGACACAGAGAGACAGAGAGACAACCAGAAAGAGAGACAGAGTGACTGAGTGTGTGCAGTTCAGCAGACACACAAAGACAGGTAAACATTCCGTCAGAGACAGTAACACAGACGGTCAGACAAGCAGAGAGAGTGGAGCCACAGAGAGCCACAGTCAAGCAGTAACACAAACAAATAAATTTTTCCGTGAAGAATTGCCCCTAAAGATGTTGTTTAGCACAGAGGTTCCAAGAGTGCCATCGTGCAGGCATCAGACCAGTTTAGTGCCACGATAACAAGCTCATTGTGTCATCTTAAGGTGCGGGGGGGGGGGTGCTCTCACTCGTAGGTGACGTCACTTCTTGGGCACTCCCTACCTCTCTCTCTTGCTCCATGTACTCTTTTATCAACATGTGTTCATGCTTCTTCTCTCTCATTACCTTGCTCCCCTTCCTTCTCTCTCTGTCTCTCTCTCTCTCTCTCTCTGTCTCTCTCTGTCTCTCTCTCTCTCTCTCTACGTCCCTCTCTCTCTCTCTCCTTCTCTCTCTCTCTCATTGTCTCACTCTCTCACACAAGGTAATGGATGGCTCTCTAATGAACAGTAATGAGAGAGAGGGCCGGTTAGTAATTAGGTTCGGTGTATGGGATTAATCAAATACTGGGCCGTAACCTATCATTTATACGTGGCTGCTCACGAGGGAAGGGGCAGGATGAATGGGAGGGGTGGAAGGGGGGAGGGAGGAGGGAAGAGTGCCAAGGAATGCACTCAAGTGTTAAGGAAGGATTGTTGAGGGTGAACACATGGGTCAGTGTCCACAGAACACTCCCACATGGGTCAGTGTCCACAGAACACTCCCACATGGGTCAGTGTCCACAGAACACTCCCACATGGGTCAGTGTCCACAGAACACTCCCACATGGGTCAGTGTCCACAGAACACTCCCACATGGGTCAGTGTCCACAGAACACTCCCACATGGGTCAGTGTCCACAGAACACTCCCACATGGGTCAGTGTCCACAGAACACTCCCACATGGGTCAGTGTCCACAGAACACTCCCACATGGGTCAGTGCACACAGAACACTCCCACATGGGTCAGTGCACACAGAACACTCCCACATGGGTCGGTGCACACGGAAGGTGTGCACACATGTGTACACATATGAGTCTCTCAGACACACGAACAAAACAAGTAGAGAAAATAAGAAAAATATAAACACATTGTGGATATAAATATCTAAATATATATATATATATATATATATATATATATATATATATATATATAAATTACCACAGCTGTACTGATTCAGTCAACCTCCACGGCTGTCAACATCCACGGCTGTCAACCTCCACCTCTACTGAATGCTAATTAGGCCTCTGTGAGAATACCCACGATGCTCCCTGGTTAATTTAGCAAAAAAGTCACAAATAGGCTAAAACTGCAATGCTTTCAGAATTGGACATCACGATTCGTAGTAAATATGTCAGTCAACCTGATCCGATACCTGATCAACCAGGCTGTGACTCATACGTCAGGCTGCGAGCAGCCGCGTCTAACAGCCTGGTTGATCAGTCCAGCAACCAGGAGGCCTGGTCGACGACCGGGCCGCGGGGACACTAAGCCCCGGAAGCACCTCAAGGTAACCTCAAGGTCTGAGGACAGAGGGAGCAGTGACAGCCTTCACACCAGGGTAAAGACACAACCATTCGAACATTCGCCTACACAACCTCTCAGCGAAAGAGCTGTTCAAAATGAGGATCATGTTCGTACCAAGACGAGAAGGCCCATTCGTAGTTGACAACGCCAGCCACTATAGCATGCAGGACCAGCCCCACAGCACAAGGAGGACGTCACTTCAACATGAGGTCAGAAGAAACATCTACGACAGGAATTACCCGAGACCCAGACTACTGAGTGACCTCTTGTGCGGAGAGTCTGGCCTCCACCACCACCACTGTGGACTTGGTGTCCCATCAACTATATCTCAGTAATTAACACTGGGATTAATCTCCGTGGTGTAGTGGTAAGACACTCGCCTGGCGTTCCGCGAGCGCTATGCCATGGGTTCGTATCCTGGCCGGGGAGGATTGACTGGGCGCAAATCCTTAACTGTAGCCTCTGTTTAACTCAACCGTAAAATGTGTACTTGGTTGTAACAACGATTCTTCGCGGCGGGGATCGTATTCCAGGGACCTGCCCGAAACGCTACGCGTACTAGTGGCTCTACAAGAATGTAACAACTCTTGTATATATCTCAAAAAGATTGTAATATATGAGGTAATGTGTGACTGTAGCATTGTTCCCTTGTGTGAGGTGTGAGATGTGGACCTCCACTACCCCTCCAACCCGCTCTCGCACTTGCTTATAGTCAATATTGGGTTATTGAATAAGTGCATATGTGACACACTAATTGATTGTGAATATTTTAGTTTACCTTGAAAAGCTTCATAGAAAACACCGACCTTACCTAACCTTCTTAGTATGTTAAGATAAGCATCTTATTGCTTCGTAATTACAATTATTACTTAACCTATTATAGGTATAGGTTAAGTAATAATTGTAATTACGAAGCAATAAGATGCTTATCTTAACATACTAAGAAGGTTAGGTGAGGTCGGTGTTTTCTATGAAGCTTTTCAAGGTAAACTAAAATATTCACAATCAATTAGTGTGACTCGTCTGACTATTTCGATTTCCGTTAATCATCACTCGTTTTAGTCCTGATTGACCTAAATGTTTCGTTCTATTTCTTGATTAAATATTTCCGTCGTTGTAAATGTTTCTAAGAATTATTTATAGCGTGATCATGTCTCCTCGTTCCCGTCTCTTCTCTAATGAAGAGAGATGAAGCTGCCTCAGAGTTCTCCTGTATATCTGTCTGTCTCACTCCGTCCTGAGACCTCTAGTACATCTGTCTCACTCAATCCAGGAACCTGTCCTGTGGAGCGCCTCTGAAGTTCCTCAAGTTTCCTCTCCTGACTCTTTACTTGGAGCTGAGAGCCGAGGCTACACTCTCTTAGAGTGTTGGTGCGTGTGTCCACCTGTCTGTCACTGCAGGGTCCAGCTCTCAGCTCTTGGACCCCACTTTTGTAACCCTCAGTTATCTAATGTACCGGTTTTATATTTTATCAATAATATAAACTATATATATATTGCTCTCTCTCTGTCTCTGTCTCTCTGTCTGTCTCTCTCTCTCTCTCTCTCTCTCTCTCTCTCTCTCTCTCTCTCTCTCTCTCTCTCTCTCTCTCTCTCTCTCTCTTCTCAATGTCGCTTCTTTCCAATCATTCTTCACTTCCCCTTCTTATTCTTCCCTGACCCCTGACCCCTGACCCCCTCACGCTCGCTCTCCCCTGACCTTCCCTCTCCCCCCTACCCCTCTCTCTCCCACACTCCCCTCCCACACCCCCACACCCCCTCCCACACCCCCACACCCCCTCCTACACCCCCACACCCCCCTCCCACACCCCCTCATACACCCCCACACCCCCCTCCCACACCCCCTCCTACACCCCCACACCCCCACCTGGCCCCAACAGGAGCGACCAGTCCCTCTGGGTACACACACACTAACCACAAGTGATCTAAATTCCAAGTAACATGACACTAGGATGAAGAGATATGCGAAAGGGGAAGAGGAAGACCAAACGAAGGAGGAGAAGGAGGAGGACGAGAGGTGTGATAAAAGGAGGAGGAGGAAGATCATGATAAAGAAGAGAAGATGATAGTCCAAGAGAACGCTGGACACTTACAAACCGCTAAATGATATGATAGTGACAATCTCTTCTTTCCTTTGTTATCTCTTTACTCTCCTCCTGTCTTCCTTCCCTCCTCTCCTGTATCCCCTCTACACCCCTCCTTCCGCCCCCCTGTCCACGTCGTCCGCCCCCCTGTCCACGTCGTCCGCCCCCCCCCCCCCGTCCCTCTGGATGAATGACAGGTGTCGGGTGGCGGCCAGGTGAGGGAATGTACCCGAGTCTCCCCACAAAGTTAATGTTACCGACGACTTCCGTTTTTTGTTGCTGTCTGAGACCAGGAGGACCAGCACTGACCTGACCTTCTTAGTGGTTGTTGAGGGCTGTTGTTAGTGTGGTTGTTGAGGGTGGTTGTTAACACCACAACACCACAACACCACAACACCACACCAGTGAAGGCAGTGCCTCAGTGGTGAACCTGAGACGGCCCACATGAACCCCACAGTCAGGTGGTCGATGTCTCTGGCTTGCTTGAGGTCGATCCGGTGTCCGGAACCAACCTGAGAGCCACTCCAACTGTTGCTCCACTCCTCTCTTGATGGGCAGACTCACTCACTCACTCACTCACTCTCTTTGAAGTGAACTTTGATCGCCAGGTGCCGTCAGTGAGACACAGGACGTCCGGACATAAGGGAACTATGATCCGAGCAGTTAGCGTGGGTCTCAAAACTGGGTTTGAGTAATGAGAGGAGCCGAGCGTGCAGCTGGCACACTCACTGGTTGCTCTGGTGCATGGTTGTTTATGCATGTTTGTCCTTGATGTAAAACTGGATTAAATCTGATGTTACACTACTTTTTCGGGGTTGAATATCGTATCTACTTGTACACACACGCGTGCGCTCACACGCACATACACACGCACATACACACGCACATGCACGCACAATCACACATGAGGCATGAGTTACGAGGAAAGGCTGCGGGAAATGTACCTTACGACACTGGAAGACAGAAGAGTAAGGGGGGGACATGATCACAACCTACAAAATCCTCAGGAGAATCGACCGGGTAAACAAGGATGAACTATTCAACACTGGAGGGACACGAACAAGGGGACACAGGTGGAAGCTGAGTACTCAAATGAGCCACAGAGACATTAGAAAGAACTTTTTCAGTGTCAGAGTAGTTAACAGGTGGAATGCATTAGGCAGTAATGTGGTGGAGGCTGACTCCATACACAGTTTCAAATGTAGATATGATAGAGCCCAGTAGGCTCAGGAACCTGTACACCAGTTGATTGACGGTTGAGAGGCGGGACCAAAGAGCCAGAGCTCAACCCACACCACCACACCTGTGACACTACAGGTCAACCCTCCCCCCCCACCCCCCATCTAGGGGGGAGGGGGGGTAACAGCCCCACGGAACAAAAACGCACATAATACAGTGAATCAAATTAGTGAACCATTGTGCCAACTCACTCAGGCGGTCGCTGACCAGAAATTGATTCCCAGAAGTTGGGCGTCGAATTGAATATGCCCATTTTTTTTCCTTCATGGTTTTCCAGGGGGTATTTTTCAAACCTATTTTGAATATTTTTTTGGGCCCGGTTTTTTGGGGGAGTTTCTTAAGTGCTGATGAGGCGTGTCATGTGCCCTTCTTCCCCGGAGGTGCGAGAGATCTCAACACAAGAGACTGAAGACATTAGCAAGGAGAAACAGGATTTTTTTCCCGCAGGATGACCTGAAGCTCAGAAAAGGGACAGTGTTCGGGTGACAGGATGATCAAGGACGGGGGTCCAGT
>NC_091208.1:23125488-23152988 GCF_040958095.1 Procambarus clarkii | reverse complement strand
CGCCATAGTGACAGTATTGGGCAGCGCCACTCATCCTGTGAGTGACCACACCGCCATAGTGACAGTATTGGGCAGCGCCACTCATCCTGTGAGTGGACACACCGCCATAGCAGCATGTACAACACTCCCCAATAGGAAGAAAACCCGCTGGGTTGTTCATCCTGTCACTTGTACCCAGACACAGCTGGGACTTGCTTAACTGTCTCAGGTCCTCACACACTCACTCGAGGTTCCTCACCGCCAGCTGGAGGGAACACCAACATGTAGCACCTCTCTGTGACCTCGTACGAACACCCACACTGTGACCTGTGACCCGGGCAGACCGTTCGAGACCAGGAATGCCATTCATCCTCCGCTACCATGTAAGGGAAGCGTCGTATTGTGGTCATACAAGCACCACCACCACCATCACCACCATCACCACCACCACCACCACCACCATCACCACCATCACCACCACCACCATCACCACCACCACCACCATCACCACCACCACCACCACCACCATCACCACCATCACCACCACCACCACCACCACCACCACCACCACCACCACCACCACCATCACCACCACCATCACCACCATCACCACCATTACCACCACAACCACCACCACCATCTCCACCACCACCACCATCACCACCACCACCACCACCATCACCACCATCACCACCATCACCACCACCATCACCACCACCAGCACCATCACCACCACAACCACCACCACCATCACCACCACCATCAGCACCATTACCACCACAACCACAATATGATCTCAGTGTTCAGGGTTAAGAATGGCCTTCACTCATCTTAAATCAGGGGTACCATAGGCACGTGGTATACCCCAATGGTCGTCTGGGGTACCGTAGGCACGTTCTTGGGTCCCCAGGTCCCTGGTGTGTACTCACCTATTTGTACTCACCTATTTGTACTTGCGGGGGTTGAGCTTTGGCTCTTTGGTCCCGCCTCTCAACTGTCAATCAACTGGTGTACAGATTCCTGAGTCTACTGGGCTCTATCATATCTACATTTAAAACTGTGTATGGAGTCAGCCTCCACCACATCACTGCCTAATGCATGCCATCCGTTAACTACTCTGACACTAAAAAAGTTCCTTCTAACGTTTCTGTGGCTCATGTGGGTACTCAGTTTCCACCTGTGTCCCCTTGTTCGCGTCCCACCAGTGTTGAATACCAGTGTTGTGTGTGCGTGTGTGTGTGTGTGTGTGTGTGTGTGTGTGTGTGTGTGCGTGCGTGCGCGCTAAGGCGGACCCATCTCCACACTGCTTCACTGAGTGCATTTAAAGCTCTTTTTCATCGTCTCTCTACCTGTTTTTTGGGGAAGAGGTGGAAGAGGTGGAAGAGGGGATTAGTGAGAATGGGAGGGATAGGAAGAGAGGCGTAATGGACAGGGGAGTGGATAGGGAAAGGTCCTGTGAGGAAAGGATGAATGGTCTTTTAACCTTAGCTCTTTTGGAGAGAGAAATCTAAGGTTCACCCATATAACTTAGGAAGGTGTTGGGTAACTTAGGAAGGTGTTGGGGTAACTTAGGAAGGTGTTGGGTAACTTAGGAAGGTGTTGGGTAACTTAGGAAGGTGTTGGGTAACTTAGGAAGGTGTTGGGGTAACTTAGGAAGGTGTTGGGGTAACTTAGGAAGGTGTTGGGTAACTTAGGAAGGTGTTGGGTAACTTAGGAAGGTGTTGGGTAACTTAGGAAGGTGTTGGGTAACTTAGAAAGGTGTTGGGTAACTTAGGAAGGTGTTGGGGTAACTTAGGAAGGTGTTGGGTAACTTAGGAAGGTGTTGGGTAACTTAGGAAGGTGTTGTGTAACTTAGGGAGGTGTTGGGTAACTTAGGGAGGTGTTGGGTAACTTAGGAAGGTGTTGGGTAACTTAGGAAGGTGTTGGGTAACTTAGGAAGGTGTTGGGGTAACTTAGGAAGGTGTTGGGTAACTTAGGAAGGTGTTGGGTAACTTAGGAAGGTGTTGGGTAACTTAGGAAGGTGTTGGGTAACTTAGGAAGGTGTTGGGTAACTTAGAAAGGTGTTGTGTAACTTAGGAAGGTGTTGGGTAACTTAGGAAGGTGTTGGGTAACTTAGGAAGGTGTTGGGTAACTTAGGAAGGTGTTGGGTAACTTAGGAAGGTGTTGGGTAACTTAGGGAGGTGTTGGGTAACTTAGGAAGGTGTTGGGTAACTTAGGAAGGTGTTGGGTAACTTAGGAAGGTGTTGGGTAACTTAGGAAGGTGTTGGGTAACTTAGGAAGGTGTTGGGTAACTTAGGAAGGTGTTGGGTAACTTAGGAAGGTGTTGGGTAACTTAGGAAGGTGTTGGGTAACTTAGGAAGGTGTTGTGTAACTTAGGAAGGTGTTGGGTAACTTAGGAAGGTGTTGGGTAACTTAGGAAGGTGTTGGGTAACTTAGGAAGGTGTTGGGTAACTTAGGAAGGTGTTGTGTAACTTAGGAAGGTGTTGGGTAACTTAGGGAGGTGTTGTGTAACTTAGGAAGGTGTTGGGTAACTTAGGAAGGTGTTGGGTAACTTAGGAAGGTGTTGTGTAACTTAGGAAGGTGTTGGGTAACTTAGGAAGGTGTTGGGTAACTTAGGAAGGTGTTGTGTAACTTAGGAAGGTGTTGGGTAACTTAGGGAGGTGTTGTGTAACTTAGGAAGGTGTTGGGTAACTTAGGAAGGTGTTGGGTAACTTAGGAAGGTGTTGGGTAACTTAGGAAGGTGTTGGGTAACTTAGGAAGGTGTTGGGTAACTTAGGAAGGTGTTGGGTAACTTAGGAAGGTGTTGGGTAACTTAGGAAAGTGTTGGGTAACTTAGGAAAGTGTTGGGTAACTTAGGAAAGTGTTGGGTAACTTAGGAAGGTGTTGGGTAACTTAGGAAGGTGTTGGGTAACTTAGGAAGGTGTTGGGTAACTTAGGAAGGTGTTGGGTAACTTAGGAAGGTGTTGGGTAACTTAGGAAGGTGTTGTGTAACTTAGAAAGGTGTTGGGTAACTTAGGAAGGTGTTGGGTAACTTAGGAAGGTGTTGGGTAACTTAGGAAGGTGTTGTGTAACTTAGGAAGGTGTTGTGTAACTTAGGAAGGTGTTGTGTAACTTAGGAAGGTGTTAGGTAACTTAGGAAGGTGTTAGGTAACTTAGGGAGGTGTTGGGGTAACTTAGGAAGGTGTTGGGTAACTTAGGAAGGTGTTGGGTAACTTAGGGAGGTGTTGGGGTAACTTAGGAAGGTGTTGGGTAACTTAGAAAGGTGTTGGGTAACTTAGAAAGGTGTTGGGTAACTTAGAAAGGTGTTGGGTAACTTAGGAAGGTGTTGTGTAACTTAGGAAGGTGTTGGGTAACTTAGGAAGGTGTTGGGTAACTTAGGAAGGTGTTGGGTAACTTAGGAAGGTGTTGGGTAACTTAGGAAGGTGTTGGGTAGCTTAGGAAGGTCTTGGGTAACTTAGGAAGGTCTTGGGTAACTTAGGAAGGTCTTGGGTAACTTAGAAAGGTGTTGGGTAACTTAGAAAGGTGTTGGGTAACTTAGAAAGAGGATTAAAGGGTAGGGATAAAACCTGGAACATTCCACTCTAATCAAGTCTTTCCACTGCCTGTACTAATGTATGATGGTGTTTGACATGTAGTGATTGGGCTATGTCTGATCCGTTTTCGTTGTGCCCATTATTTCAGTGGTGTTGGCCACGACATCTCTGATGGTTCTCAGGTTGTGTGTATAAACAATGTGACCATCAACCTGACACTCGTCACAGAGTCCCCGACCCACATCTAAATAATCAGCCAACACAACAGCAATTCTGATAAGACATAGCTGAAGCACTGTATATCAAACACTCTTATTCAACTATCAAGAACCAGACTGATACTTAAGTGCACCTTGCCTTTCTCAAGAGCACTGACAGCACTTCCACCTCAGACCACACTTACTGCTTCAGCTAACAGCGGCTGTACACGACCTAGTTGTGTAAAGTCTGGGGGCCAGATTCACGAAAGCACTTACGAACTTGTACATCTTTTCTCAATCTTTGGCGGCTTTGTTTACAATTATTAAACAGTTTACAAGCCTGAAAACTTCCCAATCAATTTTTGTTACTGTTATAAACAGCCTCCTGGTGCTTCGGAGCTCATTGACTGTTTAATAATGGGAAACAAAGCCGCCAAAGATTGAGAAAAGATGTACAGGTTCGTAAGTGTTTGCGTAAGTGCTTTCGTGAATTTGGCTCTGGATTTGCAACATATTTGTCCATACACGGTGTATACAGTGTATAGCTTTTTGTTTATGAGAATTTATGAGATGTTAAAGAGAACTTCAAAGAAACAATTGAACCAGTTGGTCCAATACTGTAGAAACAAACTTTGAAAAGTTAATATCTTAGGGTCAGAAGATGCGAACTAGAACCATTGATCTAACATTTTGGGTCATCATGCCACTTCGATTTCCTACTTTGTGTGTGTGTTCGTATATGTGTATGACACACACATCCGAACATTAGGGAAGTGACGACGATACTGTCCACCCTGGACCATTATCACGCCGTGTAAAGAGTGACAGGAAGAGTCACTCCGTCACGTTAGAGTGTGAGGTGACAGGTGGGACGGGTGAGGTGACAGGTGGGAAGGGTGATGTGACAGGTGGGACGGGTGAGGCGACAGGTGGGACGGGTGAGGTGACAGGTGGGAAGGGTGATGTGACAGGTGGGAAGGGTGAGGTGACAGGTGGGAAGGGTAAAGTGTGAGGGAATATGAGGTCACTTCATTTATGCTCAGGTCAGTGGGGGTAAAAATTTAATTTTAAGCCACAATATTGTGACTGTATGTGTACATACACAGGTGGGAATGTGTATTTTCACATACACAGGTGTGTATAACTGAAAACTCACACCCCAGAAGTGACTCGAACCCATACTGCCAGGAGCAACGCAACTGGTATGTACAGGACGCCTTAATCCGCTTGACCATCACGACCGGACAATAAGGAAGTGATAGCCGAAGCTATTTGAACCACTTACTGTCCGGTCGTGATGGTCAAGCGGATTAAGGCGTCCTGTACATACCAGTTGCGTTGCTCCTGGCAGTATGGATACGAGTCACTTCTGGGGTGTGAGTCTTCAGTTGCATATAGTCCTGGGGACCATTCAGGCTTGTTCGCACAGGTGTGTGTGTATGTATCAGAGAGCCTAACAGCGTGTCTCTCCACAGATGAGCCAGCTGTGTAAAGTGTGTGGGGAGCCTGCTGCGGGGTTCCACTTCGGAGCCTTCACATGTGAAGGGTGCAAGGTGAGTGTCTTAGGTGGTATACCAGGTGTGTCAAGGTACAGTGTAGTTACATGTAGCCCCAGGGTAGAACATTATGTGGGGCGGCGGGGTAGTAGCTGGGATCTCAAAAGGCAGCATCAGCCCTATTATTTCTCTCTTTCCCCCCCCCCCATCCCCTCTCTACCTTCCCTCACTCCTCACTCTCTCTCCTACCCATTACCCACTATCCTCTCCTCCCCCCTTCCCCCTTCCCCTTTCCCCCCATCCCCAATTTATTCCGTACAGTTTTGTTCAAAATTTGGGGCATAAATTATATTTTTTTCGCTACTTCAACTGTCTGGATGATATTTGGCGCCACAATATCCTCAGCTCAGAGCCCATAGGATAAGCATTAGACCGTATCCAGCACTCGGAGTCTTCAAGTGATGTGTGTCTTCTGCGTCACAGTTGCTTACACCTGCGTCATGGTCGTGACGCAATGCTTGCATCACAGTGGTTCTCCCTGTGGGTGCCAGGCAGTAGGCCTTCACAGCCCATCTTAACTTACATCTGTCTTCCAGACGTATAATTCCGTTACATTTGGCGTTATAAAGTACTGTTTTTATGCGTAAAATCTGTAAATTATTTAGTAATAAAATCTTAAATCATGGGAAGCCTCAGCGTTATCGGTAAGGTGTCTGTAACGCCTGGCTGCTGATAGCAACCAGGCTTTTGCACCTGACAAAAGACTGAAGCACATAATGTAAGATGGATTTTTTAAACCATTCCTTTGTCATTAATACTCCTTATTACTTGTGTTGGCTCTCGGCACTAGTACTGAGGTAATTCTGAGAAGGAAGGAACCTTCCCCCTCAGGGTACAGCAGACATATGTAGCCCCTGGGTACAGCAGATGAATCATATGTGGCTTCAGAATACAGCAGTCATATGTAGGCAAGGACTTCATTTTAGCCAGTTGGATCAATTTCTCACTCACATATTTCGCGTTAGAACACGCACGAAACGCGAGTCTTGTAATAATTAAGTGACCGCTGGTACAGTGATGACTTAAAGAAAAATGCTCCTAAGAATGACTTAAAGAAAAATAATTATCGAGTGGCTGGCCGTCTTGTGTTATAATGGCCTACTAGACTGTCTGTGTATATTATATATATATATATATATATATATATATATATATATATATATATATATATATATCTTAATATATATATATATATATATATATATATATATATATATATATATATATATATATATATATATATATATATATATATATGTCGTACCTAGTAGCCAGAACTCACTTCTCAGCCTACTATTCAAGGCCCGATTTGCCTAATAAGCCAAGTTTTCTTGAATTAATATATTTACTATAATTTTTTTCTTATGAAATGATAAAGCTACCCTTTTCACTATGTATGAGGTCAATTTTTTTTTATTGGAGTTAAAATTAACGTAGATATATGACCGAACCTAACCAACCCTACCTAACCTAACCTAACCTATATATATAGGTAAGGTTAGGTTAGGTAGCCAAAAAAAGCTAGGTTAGGTAGGTTAGGTAGACGAAAAAACATTAATTCATGAAAACTTGGCTTATTAGGCAAATCGGGCCTTGCATACTAGGCTGAGAAGTGAGTTCTGGCTACTAGGTACGACATATATATATATATATATATATATATATATATATATATATATATATATATATATATATATAAAACGGTATACTGTCTATACTGTTATCATTGATACTGTCAGATTGTTCTTTGACGTTCAGAATTCAGAGGTTTGCATAATAAAAATTAGAACTAAGAAATCAGAAGACATATACGAACAGTTTTAAGTACCTAGAATAATGTTTGAGTTGCCAATGACCGCCGCAACACGACCTTAATGTCTGTTCTTTAGTTTCAAACATCTCCCAAGCCCTCAAAATAATTATGCTGTATTGCTAAACATATTTTTTCATTAGGGAATATTAATGAGGACTGCGCTTACCGAGTCTCGTGGCTGGTTAACTCGACGCAGTAATTAATAATATTCCGTTGCCCGTGAGAGCCAATAGCCGCTCGTCCTTTGAAACTTGGCGCCAACATTATTGCCACTCTCGGCTTGGCGGGAACTCTGTCGAGCAACGCACGCTAAAAAGAACTTACAACCCATTTATCTCTACTATATATATGGGATTTTCCTTATATCTGTTCATGTTCCCATAGCTGCCATTTAGGATTAATAATAATAGGCGTTAATAGTAAATTTGGAGGAAGAGAAGGAGGGTAATATGCGAAGAAACATTTGAAGAGAGAACAGTCGACATCTCATCCTGGAGCGCGCCGCTCCATGGGCGAAAAAATGAACCGCCAATGGCGTGTTTTTGCTTGCGTGTTAGACCAACGCATTAAATGATTAGGTGGAAAATCCGTGCACAATAGCACGTTGTGATAACCCATATTTACGGTGATGGTCGATACTATCTCACCACCTGGACGCGTCGTCAATTGAGCAGCGTGAAGCGCTGACCAACACGGCGTGCAGGGATCGAAGCCTGGGATCGCGGGTAGGAGGTATTAGTGAGCCATTTGCCAGGTAAGCAGAAGAGACATTAACATAATGACTTACACGGATTGGACAGTCACGCGCGGCTTTGTTTCTCGCGGCGCGACCATTAACTACCGTCCCCCCCCCCCCCTGTCATCCCGGACGGAGAGTCACTAGACGGAAGGAAGGAACGAGCGTGAATAAAAGATTGGACAGATATGATAACAAAAACAGATAGGCTGCCAAAAAAATCAAGAAAATGAACCAAAAATAGTATTGTTCAGATCCTTCATGGCGACCATGGCGCGGGGTCGGAGAACCCCGGCATACTGACACTCATATACACTATAGAAAAATAAGAATGAAACTTTTAACTTAAATCATGAAAACCTCTTTATTACAGCTCACGACCAGACTCCCAGGGCTTGGGATTGAGGCTCGGGCTGGGACTTTAGCTGGGGTTCGAGCTGGGACTTTAGCTGGGGTTCCGGCTGGGACTTTAGCTGGGGTTCCGGCTGGGACTTTAGCTGGGGTTCCGGCTGGGACTTTAGCTGGGGTTCCGGCTGGGACTTTAGCTGGGGTTCCGGCTGGGACTTTAGCTGGGGTTCCGGCTGGGACTTTAGCTGGGGTTCCGGCTGGGACTTTAGCTGGGGTTCCGGCTGGGACTTTAGCTGGGGTTCCGGCTGGGACTTTAGCTGGGGTTCCGGCTGGGACTTTAGCTGGGGTTCCGGCTGGGACTTTAGCTGGGGTTCGGGCTGGGACTTTAGCTGGGGTTCGGGCTGGGACTTTAGCTGGGGTTCGGGCTGGGACTTTAGCTGGGGTTCGGGCTGGGACTTTAGCTGGGGTTCGGGCTGGGACTTTAGCTGGGGTTCGGGCTGGGACTTTAGCTGGGGTTCGGGCTGGGACTTTAGCTGGGGTTCGGGCTGGGACTTTAGCTGGGGTTCGGGCTGGGACTTTAGCTGGGGTTCGGGATGGGACTTTAGCTGGGGTTCGGGATGGGACTTTAGCTGGGGTTCGGGCTGGGACTTTAGCTGGGACTTGGGCTAAGGATTCAGGTCGTGCAGATAAAAGGGTTGGACGTCGCTCAGGATAGAAACTCAGACACTCTGAACTTCTGCCTGGCACGCTTAAGGATGACTCAGGAGCACCACCAAGGCTCCTTCTACGGTTACTTGTACGATAAGCCTATTCTGAATGACGGGGCAGTAATGAATCATCTGATTATGCCTATCAGAAGCTGTCTTTTTCTTAGTAGATCATTTTATGCCTATCAGAAGCTGTCTTTTTCTTAGTAGATCATTTTATGCCTATCAGAAGCTTTTTCTTAGTAGATCATTTTATGCCTATCAGAAGCTTTTTCTTAGTAGATCATTTTATGCCTATCAGAAGCTGTCTTAGATTATTTTATGCCTATCAGAAGCTGTCTTAGATTATTTTATGCCTATCAGAAGGTGTCTTTATCTTAGTAGATCATTATAGGTGGCCCCAGGAGCCTAAACCCTAAGACACCCTCAAGATGTCCCCACTAACAGCCGGTTTCTTTACAGTCGTTCTTCGGACGGACGTACAACAACTTGTCGTCCCTGAACGAGTGCAAGAACGGCGGTCGCTGCGTCATTAACAAGAAGACGCGGACGTCGTGCAAGAGCTGCCGCTTGCGGAAGTGTCTGATGGTGGGCATGTCGAAGAGCGGGTCGAGGTACGGTCGACGGTCCAACTGGTTCAAGATCCACTACCTGATGCAGGGGAGCACCAGCGGCGCCACCAGCACTACCACTACTACCACCAGCACCGCTACCAGCAGCACCACCAGCGACATGATGTTGAGTGAGAGTTCCTCTACCACCACTATGTTGGCGACGCCATCTTCTCCCGGTCTCCTCAGTCCCTCTATAAGTCCCTCAAAGACATTCAGTCCAGATTTCAGAGATTTCAAGGACTTTAAGCTCAGTCCGGACTTTAAAATCAGCGCAGATTTCAAGTCAGGACTTGAGTGCAAGGGGCTGAACTCGCCGACACCCTCGTCATCAGAGTCTCACAATTCAGACTCCTCGTTAGAGCTGAGTGAAAAGTCTCCGCTGTTCCCTAGTTACCCAGACCAACTGTACCCTAAGGACCTGTTGTCCCTGTACAACCTGCCGGGGCTGACGCCGCACCTACCACAGTACGTGGCTCCGGCCTCCCTAGCCCACCGCTACCTCTATCCTTACTATCCCTCGCTTCTCTCAGTCTACTCGCGCCGCCAGTACCTCGACTCCCTCCTCCAGAAGGCGCGGCAGAGCGAAGTCTCGCCTCCGGTTGACCCTGAGGAAGAGAGTAGAGACTTGGCCTCGCCCAACAGGGAGTTCGCTCCTCCACCCAAGTTTTTCAAGCCCAATCACTCTCGTCCTCACCCCGACGTGAAGGTGGCGGTGAGAAGCAGCTCCAATCACTCTCCTGTTAGGGGAGTCCCGCCTCTCCGTCAGCAGGAGCTGCAGGGGCGGGATATCCCACCGGGATACAATCCCGGGCATGATCTCACGCCACGAGGCAGCCCGGAAATAGTTCCTGTAGCCGCCACGGCGCCCCAGGACCTTCCCATCGACCTCAGCGTCAAGAATAAGTCACCAAGTCCCCCAAGAGTGGACTCGGAGGACGAGAGATCAGCCTCGAACAGTCCACACGGAGTGGTGGAGGAAGAGAGAGAGGAGAAGCCGCAGGGAGGAGAAGGAAGCAGGAGAAAGGAGGAGCAGGAGGCGCCACTAGACCTGAGTGCCGCAAGAACAGGGTAGCCGCAGTGTGAGCCACACTGACTGCTGCTGCTGTGTCCAAGCAGACAAAAAGGAATGTCACCACTGACCGATGGCTGTCAGGGCCTCCCTCTCTCTCTCTCTCTCTCTCTCTCTCTCTCTCTCTCTCTCTCTCTCTCTCTCTCTCTCTCTCTCTCTCTCTCGCGAGAAAGAAAACTTTTCACAAACATTCACGAATATATTCTAGTGGTATTGTTGTCAGAGTTCACCTCTCGAATTTGCAGCGCCCTGAACTCACAAAACTTCATGGCCCTTAGCTCACAAGACTGAAGAGCCTTGAACTCACAAGACTGAAGTGCCTTTAACTCTCAAAACTGGAGTGCCTTGAACTCACAAGACTGTCAGTACTCAGCCTGGGACAGATTTCTCTCAACAAACCACTGGTGTATTTTAGTAACAATTCCTAAAGTGCCATTGAAAGTACAAGTTTTCTATATGATCATTGTTGACAATGTAATGCTTTTACCTGTGTGTAGTGACTCTACCTGGGTGTAGTGACTCTACCTGGGTGTAGTGACTCTACCCGGGTGTAGTGACTCTACCCGGGTGTAGTGACTCTACCCGGGTAGTGACTCTACCCGGGTGTAGTGACTCTACCCGGGTGTAGTGACTCTACCCGGGTGTAGTGACTCTACCCGGGTGTAGTGACTCTACCCGGGTGTAGTGACTCTACCCGGGTGTAGTGACTCTACCCGGGTGTAGTGACTCTACCCGGGTGTAGTGACTCTACCCGGGTGTAGTGACTCTACCCGGGTGTAGTGACTCTACCCGGGTGTAGTGACTCTACCCGGGTAGTGACTCTACCCGGGTGTAGTGACTCTACCCGGGTGTAGTGACTCTACCCGGGTGTAGTGACTCTACCCGGGTGTAGTGACTCTACCCGGGTGTAGTGACTCTACCCGGGTGTAGTGACTCTACCCGGGTAGTGACTCTACCCGGGTGTAGTGACTCTACCCGGGTGTAGTGACTCTACCTGGCTGTAGTGACTCTACCTGGCTGTAGTGACTCTACCTGTGAATATATGTATGTGTGTAAATATTTACAAAGACTTGCTGTAGTAAATCCAGTGTTAATATATATTACGTAAATTTGTTGCATTAACCACAGCAGAGATGACTGGCTCTGGCTGTGTGTGGGGCAGAGTCCAGTCTTGCACCTGATTGGTTCACCACCAATGTTACTACTCAACCTTAATTGTGGCTAGACAATGACAGTCGCACGATCACTCCTGCTGGTCAACAGGTGGAAACCATAGATCAATTAACTGTGTGTGTGTGTGTAAACGGTGTTTTTGTGTGTATATGTGTGTGTGTGTGTGTGTGTGTGTGTTTGTGTGTGTGTAAACGGTGTTTTTGTGTGTATATGTGTGTGTGTGTGTGTGTGTGTGTGTGTGTGTGTGTGTGTGTAAACGGTGTTTTTGTGTGTATATGTGTGTGTGTGTGTGTGTGTGTGTGTGTGTGTGTGTGTGTGTGTGTGTGTGTGTGTGTGTGTGTGTGTGTGTGTGTGTGTGTGTGTGTGTGCGTGGGGTGCTTAAGGCCTATCAATTGCACAAGGGCTATTAAGGCAGTGACACAAGCTTGCAAACCATCGACCATACATATTTTAATCTTGAATATATTCATGGGCTAAAATAAAGCCTCAGCTAATGTATATACACCAGAAATGGTAAATACCTCTCGGTGTATATATATATATACATATACACCATTCCAGCTAGTCTTGTACAGCACACTAAAGTACTCCTGTCAGGAGTTTGACCTACCCCAGGGCGGTGAGGCGCTCCGTTAACACAAAAGGTGACCCGCTCCCCCTGCTAACGCCTCGTTCCCCTGTTGTAAGACTCCACTTAATGCATTGTTTTGATCTGTTGTATTCCCGTCCACTTTATTTTCCACACTTGTATAAGTTAATCTTCACTTATTCGTTCCTCTTGCTTTATCTACTAGTAGTCCCTTACACCTACACCTGGGATACGATCGTCGCGGGGTGTAGCGTTACTCTGACCCTGGTGGGGGAGTGTAGACAACACTGCTGGTTCCCCACTGACGGGGTGTTCGTATTTGGATCTGTAAACTGCTTCACACGTTCGAAACCACGTAATTATATCCTTTTTGTTGGTGATCACTGCATAAGGTATTCCGGAACCTTGACAACCACGCCAGGGCTCGTTAGTCTTCACACTAACGATGAAAATAACGAGTTGCAGAAGATCCTGTGTGTGTGTGAGTGTGAGTGTGTGAGTGTGTGTGTGACAGTGTGAGTGTGAGAGAATGAGAGTGAGTGTGAGTGTGTGTGTGTGTGTTGGTCGACATTGGTCTCTATACTGAAAGATATAATTGTTCTTTATGAACCAGAACAAATAATTATCTTAATATTCCAGTATTTATTTTTGAATATATATATATATATATATATATATATATATATATATATATATATATATATATATATTAATTACTCCAATGTACAGCCTGATAGGGTATTTGAAAGTCAAGTCAACAGCGCCCATTGGCTCGCAGGTCTGACTGGCACGATGACGTCACAACACCGTTTACCAACAACATTTTAGCATTCATTATGACGTCATAAAGAAGAACCAATCAAAATGTTCTATCGTCTGGACTTGATGACGTCATGCTTCAGAACCATACGCAGGGTTCTCTGAACATACACTAATATGGTTCTTGTATTTATATGACTCGTGACGCAATGAGAGGAGTTTTCAGATAGTTTCCTGGATATGAATGTCAATGGCAACATACAAATAGATCAAATGCTCTCTGAATTTGAATCTGAATGACGCAATTCTTATAAACCAATCAAATGGCTCTCTATGCTGACGTGTTCCTGACGTCATTCCAAGAGCCAATCAAATGGCTCTCTATGCTTACGTGTTCCTGACGTCACTCCAAGAGCCAATCAAATGGCTTTCTATGCTTACGTGTTCCTGACGTCATTCCAAGAGCCAATCAAATGGCTCTCTAGACATACTTGTTCCTGACGTCATGGCAAGATCCAATCAATCAGCTCTCTAGATATGTTTGATATAGATGGCAAGTGTAGTAATCAGTAGCATAACGCTTTGATACGTTCGCCAGTCAGCGGGTTTCCTGATGTTCAGGAACTAATCAGATGAAGTTCACATCACACTCAACTCTACACTCGCAAGTATACTGTTATGCTGCTCTATATATATAACAGGTATACCTATACGTATTCTCCATGACAGGTCAGACCATGACTGATGCCGTGCCAGTTTGTGACCTCTTCCATGACAGATTGTGACCCCTGCCGTGTCAGACCCTGACCCCTGACGTGTCAGACCCTGACACCTGCCGTGTCAGACCCTGACCCCTGACCCCTGCCGTGTCAGACCCTGACACCTGACCCCTGCCGTGTCAGACCTTGACCCCTGACCCCTGCCGTGCCAGACCTTGACCCTTGACCCCTGCCGGGTGACCTCGCCAGCCTCTGGGAGCGTAGTAGTCTGTGAATACCATATTTATTTTAAGAAAACTGTCGGTGCCATCTAGCATGTAAGGTTTAAAGTAATATAAATAAAAGCTATGATAGTTACGGGTTTCTCTCTCAACCTTCAAGTGATCCCTCTGTCACCTACCCTAGTGACTCCTCCGTCACCTGCTCCAGTGATCTTCCAGGTGACTGTAACGTCTCTTCTCCGGCTCAATCTACAGGTAAGTTGCGAATATCTGTCGGGAGAAGCCAGGTGGTCCTCAGGAGCCACTCTAACTACTTCAGCGAGGAATTACCAATAGGTGATCAGTGTCATCCTGTTGGCAGCCTGTCTCAACATTTGCCCTCTCAATAGGCCTACTGATCAAACGAGTCAAGTCCCCTCAGTAGGCCTACTAGCCTCTGCAAACCAGGCCACAGAGTCACCCAACCATTTAAACTCATGTATGTGTTGCTCCTGTTTATTGTACATACGAGAAAGTGAGGGAGAGTGAGAGTGAGGACTCCGCCTCTCACTTTCCCTCTCACCACTTCTCTCAGTTCGTGGATGTTCCGAGGAGACTGAAATTCCCGGAGTAGTTTAATAACGTTTTAACTTTCTCTTCATTTTTCCCTTTATCCTTGTTTTCCCTTTCATTATTTCCATCTCCTTTTCTTGTCTCTTTCCCATTCGTAACCTTCCTCCTAATTGGATGAAAACCAATCCCTTCTCATCACTTTTCTATTTCCCATCTTTTTTTCCCCCTTCGATCCCAATAATTTCCTCTTCCATTTCTAGCTCTGCTATATATTCTTTCCCATACCCATCCCAGTCCTTCCCTTCCGTTCCCTTCCCTTGAGGCTGGATAGAAAAACACGACTGTTCATATTTTCCGATAAATTTGGATCACTGGGCGAGACGGAAGTCTGAATCACAGTCAACTAATACTTCAAGTACGTTCGTTTTCTTTCATTAAAATATAAAATAAAAATGTGGTTCAAGTTATTTCTATTTTACGGGTTCTTCTGTGCTGCTTTCCGGCCGTCACCAGCAGACTACAGGAGAGCCACACACAGTGGGGTCACCAGCAGACTACAGGAGAGTCATACACATTGGGGTCACCAGCAGACTACAGGAGAGTCATACACATTGGGGTCACCAGCAGACTACAGGAGAGTCATACACAGTGGGGTCACCAGCAGACTACAGGAGAGTCATACACAGTGGGGTCACCAGCAGACTACAGGAGAGTCATACAGAGGGGGGTCACCAGCAGACTACAGGAGAGTCATACAGAGGGGGGTCACCAGCAGACTACAGGAGAGCCATACACAGTGGGGTCACCAGCAGACTACAGGAGAGCCATACACAGTGGGGTCACCAGCAGACTACAGGGTACTCATACAGAGGGGGGTCATCAGCAGACTACAGGGTACTCATACAGAGGGGGGTCATCAGCAGACTACAGGGTACTCATACAGAGGGGGGTCACCAGCAGACTACAGGGTACTCATACAGAGGGGGGTCACCAGCAGACTACAGGGTACTCATACAGAGGGGGGTCACCAGCAGACTACAGGAGAGTCATACACAGTGGGGTCACCAGCAGACTACAGGAGAGTCATACACAGTGGGGTCACCAGCAGACTACAGGAGAGTCATACACAGTGGGGTCACCAGCAGACTACAGGAGAGTCATACACAGTGGGGTCACCAGCAGACTACAGGAGAGTCATACACAGTGGGGTCACCAGCAGACTACAGGAGAGTCATACACAGTGGGGTCACCAGCAGACTACAGGAGAGTCACACACAGTGGGGTCACCAGCAGACTACAGGAGAGTCACACACAGTGGGGTCACCAGCAGACTACAGGAGAGTCATACACAGTGGGGTCACCAGCAGACTACAGGAGAGCCACACACAGTGGGGTCACCAGCAGACTACAGGAGAGCCACACACAGTGGGGTCACCAGCAGACTACAGGAGAGCCACACACAGTGGGGTCACCAGCAGACTACAGGAGAGCCACACACAGTGGGTTCACCAGCAGACTACAGGAGAGTCATACAGAGGGGGGGGGGGGGTCACCAGCAGACTACAGGAGAGTCATACAGAGTGGGGTCATCGGCAGGCTACAGGAGGCGTCACGGAAGTAGTGGTAACCCTGGGCGTCCAGCAGGATACAGTTCTCGGCTGTACCACCGTCTGGCTCCACCACGTTAGAGCTCACAAATCCCCAGAATGGCGACCCTGGAGAGAGAGAGTGACAAGTGTTACAGCCAAGGTGACGTGCGATGACAAAGAAATACATATACCCCCCAATAAGCAACCCTAAAATATATATATAAAATAGGTTTTATAAATAGAAAATAAATATTTTATTTCAAAGCTCTCTTCTCTTCCCCTCTTCTGCCTTTCTTCCTCCATAATCATCCCTCTAATCAAGCACAATCGACTTGAGAATGGTCCAGGACGGACCGAAGCGTCGTCGTCCCTTCACCTTCTAGTGTGTGGTCTGGTCAATATAATCATCCCTCCCCTATTCCTCCTTTCCCTTCCCTTCCCTTCCCTTCCCTTTCTCCCTAAATCCTCCCTCCTTCACTATACTATCCACTATGTCCACGAGGTCAATGAAACTGTTGCCTCAGTAACAATAATGATAATTCTGTGAGTTTCGTGAGTGTGATTTCCCGTGTTTATCTGAAGTTGTGGTGTAAGATGTAAGTAAGTAAGTAAGTAAGTAATTATCAAAAGAAGGCACCAAACCGGGAAGGCTATGTAAGGCGTAAGGTGTAAAGCCTCCTTGTCATTCACCGGTGTGCTTGTGGGTCGTATGCAACACTTGGGTTGGCTTCCGGAGGGGCCTCCGGGTTTCCTGTGATTTCAGTAGAAATACGGTTGTATGACTTTAATAAACTCAGCGGTGGTACAATGATAGAGGCTGTGGCTGGCAATACTTTGGTCGCGGGTCCGCGTCGCCTAACAGTCCCAGTGGATTTTCTCAGCGATAAGTAATGTCAATGATAAAGGAAATATCTCAATGATAAAGATCTTCTCTATAATAAACATTTTCTCAATGATAAAGGAAATATCTTATCAGAAGCAGCAGGAAAGCGTTCTCTAATGTAAGTTTACAAATATATTAGACAAACACATTTGTTCTCGTGGGTCTTCCCTTTCAAAAACATTTGTAAGAATATTATTAAATTATCACGAATGATTGTAATTGTCAAGAGTGTGCTAGGACAGAGGTGAAGGGAGGCAACGCACCCATAGTGACGGGGTGTCCGTCCGTCCACGCCCACACGCCCTCCGTCGCCGCGTCGGAGCCGCCCACCCAGAAGGAGTGACCAGCGATCCCTGCAACACACAGGTGGTGATTATTGATCCCTACAACACACTGGTAGTGATCAATGAGTGTTTCCTTCCTGGTGGAGGTAGAGGTATAACCCCCAGTAGCCTCACCTTCCTGGTGGAGGTAGAGGTATACCCCCCCCCCCCCAGTAGCCTCACGTTCCTGGTGCAGGTAGAGGTATCCCCCCCAGTAGCCTCACCTTCCTGGTGCAGGTAGAGGTATCCCCCCCAGTAGCCTCACCTTCCTGGTGGAGGTAGAGGTATACCCCCCAGTAGCCTCACCTTCCTGGTGGAGGTAGAGGTATACCCCCCCCCCAGTAGCCTCACGTTCCTGGTGGAGGTAGAGGTATACCCCCCCCCAGTAGCCTCACCTTCCTGGTGCAGGTAGAGGTATCCCCCCCAGTAGCCTCACCTTCCTGGTGGAGGTAGAGGTATACCCCCCCCAGTAGCCTCACGTTCCTGGTGGAGGTAGAGGTATACCCCCCCGCCCAGTAGCCTCACGTTCCTGGTGGAGGTAGAGGTATACCCCCCCAGTAGCCTCACGTTCCTGGTGGAGGTAGAGGTATACCCCCCCGCCCAGTAGCCTCACCTTCCTGGTGGAGGTAGAGGTATACCCCCCCAGTAGCCTCACGTTCCTGGTGGAGGTAGAGGTATACCCCCCCCGCCCAGTAGCCTCACCTTCCTGGTGGAGGTAGAGGTATACCCCCCCCAGTAGCCTCACGTTCCTGGTGGAGGTAGAGGTATACCCCCCCCCCGCCCAGTAGCCTCACCTTCCTGGTGGAGGTAGAGGTATACCCCCCGCCCAGTAGCCTCACGTTCCTGGTGGAGGTAGAGGTATACCCCCCAGTAGCCTCACCTTCCTGGTGCAGGTAGAGGTATACCCCCCCCCCCAGTAGCCTCACCTTCCTGGTGCAGGTAGAGGTATACCCCCCCCCCCCGCCCAGTAGCCTCACCTTCCTGGTGGAGGTAGAGGTATACCCTCCCCCCGCCCAGTAGCCTCACCTTCCTGGTGGAGGTAGAGGTATACCCCCCAGTAGCCTCACCTTCCTGGTGGAGGTAGAGGTATACCCCCCAGTAGCCTCACCTTCCTGGTGGAGGTAGAGGTATACCCCCCAGTAGCCTCACCTTCCTGGTGCAGGTAGAGGTATACCCCCCCCCAGTAGCCTCACCTTCCTGGTGGAGGTAGAGGTATAACCCCCCCCCCGTAGCCTCACCTTCCTTGTGCAGGTAGAGGTATACCTCCCCCCCAGTAGCCTCACCTTCCTGGTGGAGGTAGAGGTATAACCCCCCCCCCCCCGTAGCCTCACCTTCCTTGTGCAGGTAGAGGTATACCTCCCCCCCAGTAGCCTCACCTTCCTGGTGGAGGTAGAGGTATACAGCTCTGAGCTGCTCGATGTCAGTGATGGCGGCCAGCTCCCCGGACAGACCGTGACAGGCCTGGCGGGCGTCCGCCCACGTCTCCTCCGCCCACGTCATGAACGACAGACACAGGCCGCCCACACTGACGAAGAAGGGCGGACAGTCCAGCTCCTCGGGCGTCGCTGATGTGAAGAAATAGTAGCTAACAATGACCAGCCAGTCTATAAGTAGAATATTTAACGTCTATAGTTGGAGCCCAGACGCTTCGGCCTAACTTCATCCAACTTTGCAAGGTGAATGGTCTGGGGTACGGGACAGACAGACAGAATTCAAGAGTAAACAGAATGCCAGGCGTTACATTCTGACTCCCAAAACGATTTCTGGCACTGCCCGGCGGTTAAACCTAGCTAAATATTTTGAAAACAAAAATTTTCAAATAATTTTTCTTCCAATAATATACACCATTATTCACTGAACCAATGAAAACATTAACATAAATTTTCTGCTGTTCATACTTTGGCCATAATAGCATGAAAGAAACGATCCTCCCAAAGTTTCAAAAGTTTCCTCAAGCCTCACCTCTTTTTTACGCAAACAGGTAACCATTATATTATTAATAAGTTACACTGCTGGGCTCCTCCCATCAGCGGACACATTCTAAAAGTAGTGTATTATATTATTTTTATAAGAAAGGCAGAGACAGAGAGACAAATACACAGAGACAAATAGAGAGAGAGAGAGAGAGAGAGACAGACACATAAACAGAGATTCCGAGATAAACAGAAACATATAGTGGTGTTAATTTATATATATTATATTATATATACTAGTATATTTTGGTAGCAGTCTTTCCTGTAGACATATATTATTAAATATGACCGAAAAAGTAAGATTAATAATTCTAACACGAATTTTCTCAATATTTCTTATGTTTCTTTTCACTGTCGATGGTAATTGAAAAATCAGTTCTCCAAAATTCATTTTTATTTCTAGTCTGACGCGACACTTGAACGCGTTTCGTAATAACGTATTACATTTTCAAAGACTTTAGTTTATACACACACAACGGTAACCTGTAAACACGGTAATCCAATATATCTCCGATACTCCGTATCGGAGATACGTTACAGTTACGTTACGTTATAGTTGCATGTGTGTAAACTAAAGTCTTTGAAAATGTAATAAGTTATTACGAAACGCGTTCAGGCATCGCGTCAGACTAGAAATAAAAATGAATTTTGGAGAACTGATTTTTCAATTACCATCGACAGTGAAAGGAAACATAAGAAATATTGAGAAAATTCGTGTTAGAATTATTAATCTTACCTTTTCGGTCATATTTAACAACATATGTTTACAAGACTGCTACCAAAATATACTAATACATATATATAAAATACCAACAACAACAATATGCTGGCGTGGTTGATCTTATAGTATAAGCTTTCTATGCTTCTATTTTCTTTCTCTCGGGATTAGGAAGAACAATCAAGTTACCAACATTCATGGTAAAGAAACAAAAATGAATGTCGTTCCACTCTTGAACACCTTCAGGTATGGAATGAATACACAAGGTGCAAATTTATCTTGAATACACATGTGAAACAGGTGAGGTGTGTGTGTGGGGGGGGGGGGAGTAAAGGGTACACATAGGTAAAGAAATAGGGGGAATAATTAGGATGGATGCCAATCACACACCAGGTAAGGCGGTGGGTGGGGAGAGTCTGGCAGCGTCCCGTGGCACTTCTTTGATATCAATCCCGCCCCACCCATGCTAGGCACGTACCACATAGCAATTACAGTTAAAAACTTGAGCGAGATTATATAAACCCTCGTTGATTCTGATTTAAATATACCATATATGATATATTACTTTGAAATTATAGAGATTCTTACGGGTATGGAGCAGCTGTGGTGATTGTTCACACAGCGGCGCATTGAGGCCGGAGCAGTTTCTATCATTAATGTAGAACTGATACAAGCGGCCTAACTCCATGCAGTCTTCCCCTCCATTAACCTGAGTATCATCCGGCTGCTGCTTTGTTTCACTCGCCGTCCAGAAGGGGGTGCCCATGGGGACTGCAAGACCAGAGGACGTCCGAAAGTCCCCCTCCGTCGCTCTGTCAGTCCCGTCGATCCAGTAGCTTTCACCATACAGACCTGTGGAGGTACACACACTCAGACCTGTGGAGGTACACACACACACTCAGACCTGTGGAGGTACACACACACACTCAGACCTGTGGAGGTACACACACACACTCAGACCTGTGGAGGTACACACACACACTCAGACCTGTGGAGGTACACACACACACACTCAGACCTGTGGAGGTACACACACACACACTCAGACCTGTGGAGGTACACACACACACACTCAGACCTGTGGAGGTACACACACACACTCAGACCTGTGGAGGTACACACACACACTCAGACCTGTGGAGGTACACACACACACTCAGACCTGTGGAGGTACACACACACACTCAGACCTGTGGAGGTACACACACACACTCAGACCTGTGGAGGTACACACACACACTCAGACCTGTAGTGGTACCATGGGATAAGTTTCCTCCATCTCAAGTCCCGAAGGAACAGGTAAGCCATAATAATACAACCTTCCTGCACCAGCCAGCTCGACCTCTCCGGCTGCCACAACGGACAGAAAATGGTGTATTAAAACAAACGAACCGAACCTAACCGAGTGACAAATGTATAGAACACGTGAATGTTGGTGAGCCGCAATGATTTATAGTACATCATATTTTGTTCATTGGGGATTTGCCCTGGAAATGTGATGTATTATTCAAGTAGAGAGGTTGCAGCAGCGCGGCTTGTGGCGCAATGTCTCCAAATTCGTCGTAAATGGTATCAAATTATATTGCAATTATATGCTATTTAATGTGCCAACACTGAGCAAGCAGCCCAGGTGTTGCGTCTTGGTGCTGCTCCCTTGGTCGCCTCAACACCAGGGGCAACACTCACATACTGATATATATAATATAATTACACTTAGAAGTGAATGATGTAACACAGATTTAGTAGCGGGGCCAAGAGCTTAATCCCAACACAAACAAAGGAAGTCCGTGCATGGTGGCGCGGGTCCTCACTCCGGCCTCCACTTGGGGCGCCTCGTCTGGTCCTCAGGGACATGTTGGACAGCCAGAGATTCTTTGTTCAAAATAACTTTCAGTCGCCATAAGTCAGTACGTGAAGGTGTGGCGGAGCTCACCGTTGTCATGAAGGTAGTCGATGATGTTCTTCAGGCGGGTGGCTGTGAGGACGGCCGCCAGCTCCCCGTCCAGTGAGTGACACATCTGGCTGGCTTCCTCATAGGTCAGCTCCGCGAAGGTGGCGAAGTAGAGGCACTGGTCGCCGACAGGCAGGAAGGGCACGGAGCACCCGCCAGAGGTGGTGGCAGCACCCAGCTGGACCCCGGGCCACTGGTCACTCTCGTACCCGCTCGCTGTTAATGATGTACCTTGGTCATTGATCAATTCACTTGAAGGTCGCTGCAAACGCTTGGAGAGCATTTGAGAAACACTTTACCACACAGTTATTATTCAAACTATACAGGTTGTTTGAACTATCTTAAGCATACTTAACCCAGAGCCAACACCTGGCTACCATGTGTCAATGCCTCACCAACACCCTAAAGTTGCAGTGTGTAGATTCCTCGCCACACAACACATTACATCTCAAGCAAAATTTAGGATACAACAGAGAGCCATTTCAGAAAATCATAATGGCGGAGACAACAATTTCCAGAGTACTAACACATGAATTGGTTCCTTAGGGACACTAAATTGTGAGGAAGGAAAGATGGAGACTATAATTCTGGAAATAATGATGGTATCATCTTACGTGGGATAGTGGTGTTGTGATGCCTTGTAACTGCTCTCATCCATCTCCCATCGTATTATCCACCAACATTATCACGGCCACAATATATAAAGATACGGGGGTTATCACTTGTCTCTGGTCGAAGTGTGAGGCGGACACGACTTGATTTAGTAGTCACAAAGTTTTGAACAGCAGCAGAACAATATTTTGGCTGCGTAATGACGATGTCGTCACTTGGCGGTCTAGATCTCTGTTTCGGTATGTAATGGCGTCAGGTCTGCCCTCCTCCCTCCTCTTCCGGTCAAGAAGAAAACTCGCGTATATTATTTACTCATTGAGGCGTAATGTCGGTTTATAAATTCGAATTAACGATGTTAATTCAGTTAAATACTTTAGGAATTACGGAGTTTCTTATAGTTATATAATTTATAAGAAGTAATACGAGACAAATTAAGTTTCCTGACTGACTGTTGTGGTGTGTGACGTAGCAGCCAGGCGGCTTCCGCCAGCCCATAGATGGCGTGGCTCTGTCTTATTAACTACGTGTTAATTTGTCAATTTAACCTGAACAGAAAGTAAATATTATCGTTCATTGTAAAATTTTACAATTAAAAGTTGGTGTAACAAATATTTCCTACAATGTGTACGTTCTCAGCAGGTGTGTATTTACCCAGCAGGTGTGTACTTACCCAGCAGGTGTGTACTTACCCAGCAGGTGTGTATTTACCCAGCAGGTGTGTACTTACCCAGCAGGTGTGTACTTACCCAGCAGGTGTGTACTTACCCAGCAGGTGTGTACTTACCCAGCAGGTGTGTACTTACCCAGCAGGTGTGTACTTACCCAGCAGGTGTGTATTTACCCAGTAGGTGTGTACTTACCCAGCAGGTGTGTACTTACCCAGCAGATGTGTACTTACCCAGCAGGTGTGTACTTACCCAGCAGGTGTGTACTTACCCAGCAGGTGTGTGCTTACCCAGCAGGTGTGTACTTACCCAGCAGGAGTGTACTTACCCAGCAGGTGTGTACTTACCCAGGTGTGTACTTACCCAGCAGGTGTGTACTTACCCAGTAGGTGTGTACTTACCCAGCAGGTGTGTACTTACCCAGTAGGTGTGTACTTACCCAGCAGGTGTGTACTTACCCAGCAGGTGTGTACTTACCCAGCAGGTGTGTACTTACCCAGTAGGTGTGTACTTACCCAGTAGGTGTGTACTTACCCAGCAGGTGTGTACTTACCCAGTAGGTGTGTACTTACCCAGCAGGTGTGTACTTACCCAGCAGGTGTGTACTTTCCCAGCAGGTGTGTACTTACGCAGCAGGTGTGTACTTACCCAGCAGGTGTGTACTTACCCAGCAGGTGTGTACTTTCCCAGTAGGTGTGTACTTACCCAGTAGGTGTGTACTTACCCAGCAGGTGTGTACTTACCCAGCAGGTGTGTACTTACCCAGCAGGTGTGTACTTACCCAGCAGGTGTGTACTTACCCAGCAGGTGTGTACTTACCCAGCAGGTGTGTACTTACCCAGCAGGTGTGTACTTACCCAGCAGGTGTGTACTTACCCAGCAGGTGTGTACTTACCCAGCAGGTGTGTACTTACCCAGCAGGTGTGTACTTACCCAGCAGGTGTGTGGACATGAGGGTGAGGGCAGCGAGTCTCCACATGTTAGGGACGGCGGTCACAGTTGGTCCACACAGCGAGACGTTCAGAGCAGCAGTTGGTCCACACAGCGAGACGTTCAGAGCAGCAGTTGGTCCACACAGCGAGACGTTCAGAGCAGCAGTTGGTCCACACAGCGAGACGTTCAGAGCAGCAGTTGGGACACACAGCGAGACGTTCAGAGCAGCAGTTGGGACACACAGCGAGACGTTCAGAGCAGCAGTTGGTCCACACAGCGAGACGTTCAGAGCAGCAGTTGGGACACACAGCGAGACGTTCAGAGCAGCAGTTGGTCCACACAGCGAGACGTTCAGAGCAGCAGTTGGGACACACCGCGAGACGTTCAGAGCAGCAGTTGGGACACACAGCGAGACGTTCAGAGCAGCAGTTGGGACACACAGCGAGACGTTCAGAGCAGCAGTTGGTCCACACCGCGAGACGTTCAGAGCAGCAGTTGGTCCACACCGCGAGACGTTCAGAGCAGCAGTTGGGACACACAGCGAGACGTTCAGAGCAGCAGTTGGTCCACACCGCGAGACGTTCAGAGCAGCAGTTGGTCCACACCGCGAGACGTTCAGAGCAGCAGTTGGGACACACAGCGAGACGTTCAGAGCAGCAGTTGGGACACACAACCACCTTTGGACAAGAAGGTAAGATCTTCACACACAGGTGAGCTGCTTATCTGCAGTCAGAATATTTCTCAATTCTCAGTGAACGAATCTCAAGAAAAGTTTGAAACTACTGAGCAATTAAACGGGAACAAGTACAGGAATTTAGTTTTTTTCTCGGACCAAGTCTAATTCATAATATTATCAGTGATACTCTATGATAACTGCTAGTTAGAACTAACCACAATGCAGAGAAACGTTAAGATGAGATAAGACTATAATTGTTGATAAACCTTCATATCCCCATCGTGGTGTTTCGGTTCGTCGTAGTCAACATTTATTCTTTACTCTCAATGTCCACACTGGGGAGCTGGTTATGGCTGTTGATACTTCTAGTTACTTTACCTGATGGAAGACACCCTCCCTTCCCCTACCTTCTCCTATCTCCCTCCCCCCCCTTCTCTCTCTCTCTCATTTGTTCGTTACCTCCCTCGACTTCACTGCTGATCCGTGCCGGTGCGTGGCCTATGCAGCCTGACCTAGTCAAGTATGATATCTTACACTTTACTGGAGTAATATCGTATCTCCCATTTGAAGGTTCACGTCATGTTCTAATGCTTGCATCAACACGTGTTTTGATTAACGTGCAGAATTATGAACTAATTCATGTTTTTTATTAATGCTAAGAACTCAGTTATTTAAACCAATTTTAAATGCAGACTTACTTTCAACAGTCACCAAAGCTTTGCTTTTTCACCAGATAAACTGTCGCTGTGCAGTCTGTAGTGCCAGTCACAGGAGTAATGAGCTGCAGGAGGTAGTCAGCAAGCGTGTGCAGCTCCAATGGTTCCGTTTAATTAATATATACAGCTTGCATCCCTACCCAGGTGCTCCCGTCCCACCACAGTCACGAGGAGCAGGCTAGTCACCCACCGACCCAGAAAGATATCATCCACCCAAAAGCAGTTCAGTCTCCCTTAAATCTACTCCAAGAAAGAGAGTTGACGCAGTGAGAAATATCTGCATTAAACCTACAAAGTCTTATGTAAAACTTATTATTAAAGGTCATATGAAAGCATTTTTAAAATAACCGTATTTAAAGCCAGTTTAAAAATATGTTAAGGTTGATTTAAAGAATTAAACTCTTGCTAAATAATGGCGACAATTTAACTCTTGCCGATTTCCTTTATTATGTGAACCTGAAGATGATTCTAAATATTCTTCTAGACTTTGTTTCCCCACTTAACCTGCCACTCTCCTATTACTGTGTTCTTCATCGTCACCACCACCTCTACCATTTGTTCTCTTTGCACATGTGTCTCTTCATGTTCAATAGCAGGTAAAACACAGGTTATTCCCAGGCTGTGTATAACTTGTTCCGGTTGACACCCAACGTTAACCAAAGCACACAAAACATTCGGTGCTCGGTTACCTAAATGTTTGTGTATCTATATTTCATTATTGTAAGAACTAAAGGTATCTGACACACTATCGAAGCTCAAATTGGGTTTTAATAGTTTTGGGATATTGTCATTAATGTAAATTGGGGATGTACCTTTGGATGGCATATTACGAATTGGATTATTCCAGATGAAACTGATTTTCAGGGTTTATAAACATTTATTTAATTCATTGCAGTTCTTGAAGACCGGCTGCTTCGGTGAGAACTTACTAATACAAAAAAGGACCAAAGTCAGTCCAGGTATCCATAAGGAATGTACTCTTTCCTATCACTGCTGGATGATGATGCACAAAATTATAAGATGGATTAAGACGGAAGAAGGTAACAAGAGGCTACAAGATGGCCTCGACAAACTGAATGAATGGTCCAACAAATGATTACTTGAGTTTAGCTCAATTAAGTGTAAAACTAATGAAACTAGGGAAGAGCAGGAGGCCGGGCATAAGGTCCAGATGGGATATAAAATACTTTAGAAACCAGAGAGAGAGAAAAAAAGATCCTGGGATCGATATCACACCGAACTTGTTTCCTGAAGCACGTTTCCGTCTACTCCCGCCTGCCTCCCAAGTTTGTATAGTAGCCTTCTGTGTGGTACTGTATCAAAGGCTTTTTGCCAGTCCAGAATATGCAATGTGTGTGCGTGTGCGTGTGCGTGTGTGCGTGTGCGTGTGCGTGTGCGTGTGCGTGTGCGTGTGCGTGTGTGTGTGTGTGTGTGCGTGCGCGCGTGTGTGCGTGTGCGTGTGTGTGTGTCTGGAAGGGGAGGGATGCGTGCATGCGTGTGTACGTTGTGAGAAGGGGCGGGGGATGTTTTTATTCCATAAATATTGTTGTTTATCTGAAAATTGTATTTTGGAATAATACATTAATTGTTAAGATAATTACGTAAATGACCGACCGGTTCCCCGAGATAAACTTTCTGACTGTACGCAGTAAGCGGCTTCCTGTACACAAGGAACTCCTCCTCCCTCGTACTCTCAACTGCCAGCAGGCGTTTCTCACGCTGTCGTTACAAGCGCAATGCATCAATAAAAGTAACGACTCAACTGATAACGTTTTCTATGCATCGAACTCAATAGAAAAGGTGGGTTGCCTCGTACATTTCTGATTACGCTAAAAGGTTAGATATTTTACGGAGTGTCAGGGAACTGGGTGCTGGGGGGTCCTTGAGTCCACA
>NC_091208.1:23077988-23117988 GCF_040958095.1 Procambarus clarkii | reverse complement strand
GACGAGTACTCCAGTGGTCGTTGGTGGTCCAGTGTTCGGGGCCCACTATGGCTCTTGACTCTGGCTTCGTCCACCACGTTGGCCAGGATCTGTGGCTTTAAGCGATCCGAACGTCCGCTAATGTTAGCAGCCATAAACAGTCGTTTAGCCAAATAAATTGTTTATTGCAGCTGTTTTTTTAGATAGCAGCGTGACGACGTGGGCCACGAATGAGGCAGGAACAGGCAAGCATTTTGACGGGCACAGTGACTGCGCACAGTATCTGCGCACAGTATCTGCGCACGGTGTCTGCGCACTGTAGCTGTTGTGAAGTATTCGGCAGCCTGTACCTTAACATTCCGTGTTGCAAGCTCTGCAATGTCTTACATCATTTATACGTGATACCTGATCAACCAGGCTGTGACTCATACGTCAGGCTGCGAGCAGCCGCGTCCAACAGCCTGGTTGATCAGTCCGGCAACCAGGAGGCCTGGTCGACGACCGGGCCGCGGGGACGCTAAGCCCCGGAAGCACCTCAAGGTAACCTCAAGGTAAGGTAATTTAACTTGAAAGTCACAAAGCTGAAGTTGTCTAAAAATTCCGTTGGTTCATTAATGCACAAGTGTAACATTGGCAGCCCCAGGGGAGTCCAGCCTCCTGTGTTGATAAGTACTTTTTGTAACTATGTGCGCCATAGTACAAATATTGACGTACTAAACAATTAGATAGTAGATTTTTGTACTATTCACTCTATAGAGCCCGACAAAAATGAAGCTTAAAATCAAATTAAAATAAGCGTACACATATATATCACATTAGTATAGTACACATATGTACTATATTAGGCCTCAGAGGGCGTGTATTAGGCCTAGGAAGATTAGGTTACGTTAGTTTGTCTTTGCAACATGAATAGAAAATCTTTTCCGGTTTGTCCAGATTCAATAGTACTTATTTCTACTTTTTAATGGTGTTGTAAGTCGGTATATGTACTATGGTGGTCATCGTTACTCTAAGTACTGCCACAACAGGAGGATGGGCTGGAGAGTACTGTGGCGATAACACCACCTTGGAGGACATACACCATACCTTGAGGTTACCTTGAGGTGCTTCCGGGGCTTAGCGTCCCCGCGGCCCGATCGTCGACCAGGCCTCCTGGTTGCTGGACTGGCTGGCCTCCTGGTTGCTGGACTGGCTGGCCTCCTGGTTGCTGGACTGGCTGGCCTCCTGGTTGCTGGACTGGCTGGCCTCCTGGTTGCTGGACTGGCTGGCCTCCTGGTTGCTGGACTGGCTGGCCTCCTGGTTGCTGGAGCAAGCATGTCATTATGTTCTTGACTAAATATTACCAAAACAGAAGCAAATATGAGAGTCTGATGAAGACTCGGAAGAGGAGACATATAAGTATTTACAAGTACAAGAGATATAATGACCACTGAATTGATTATCGTTATAATTGATACAATTATTGTTGAGCTGAGACTATGGAAAACTTCTTAGACTGACATTAAGACCAAAATGGGCTTAAACATGCTGGTTAAAACGCCTGAAGTAAATTAAGTAGAGAGAAACGCAAGAACTGGTCATCAGGCGGTGTGTTGGTGTACTCATCTGGTTGTGCTTGCGGGGGTTGAGCTCTGGCTCTTTGGTCCCGTCTCTCAACCGTCAGTTAACTGATGTACAGGTTCCTGGAAGAGAGGGGGCGGTGGAGAGGGGGGGGGGAGAGAGGATGAAAAGAGGGAGAGGGAAGGAGCGAGGTGATGTTGTGGAGAGTAGAGGAGAGACTAGGAGAGAGGGAGACGTTGTGGTAAAGGTGGAAGAGAGGTGTGCAGAAGGGGAGAGAAGGGTAGAGAACAAAGAGAGGGGTGAGAAAGGATATGTTACGGAGAAAGGATGAGAAAGGGAATAGGGGAAAGAAAGAGATGAAAGAGAGGTTTAAGAGAGAAAACAACCATTTCTTTTAGTCACATTCGCATGTCTTGCTTAGTTTAGTTTAGTCCTCCCCTTATTTTGTTTTGTTTACATTGGTTTTCTCAGGACGTAACTGTGCTGGTGTCCAACTGTCTCGTGTAGGCTCATTACAGCCGTGGCTCTCCTCTACCACGGTGGATCATTACAGCCGTGGCTCTCCTCTACCACGGTGGATCATTACAGCTGTGGCTCTCCTCTACCACGGTGGATCATTACAGTCGTGGCTCTCCTCTACCACGGTGGATCATTACAGCCGTGGCTCTCCTCTACCACGGTGGATCATTACAGCTGTGGCTCTCCTCTACCACGGTGGATCATTACAGCCGTGGCTCTCCTCTACCACGGTGGATCATTACAGCCGTGGCTCTCCTCTACCACGGTGGATCATTACAGTCGTGGCTCTCCTCTACCACGGTGGATCATTACAGCCGTGGCTCTCCTCTACCACGGTGGATCATTACAGCTGTGGCTCTCCTCTACCACGGTGGATCATTACAGCTGTGGCTCTCCTCTACCACGGTGGATCATTACAGCTGTGGCTCTCCTCTACCACGGTGGATCATTACAGCCGTGGCTCTCCTCTACCACGGTGGATCATTACAGCTGTGGCTCTCCTCTACCACGGTGGATCATTACAGTCGTGGCTCTCCTCTACCACGGTGGATCATTACAGCTGTGGCTCTCCTCTACCACGGTGGATCATTACAGTCATGGCTCTCCTCTACCACGGTGGATCATTACAGTCATGGCTCTCCTCTACCACGGTGGATCATTACAGCCGTGGCTCTCCTCTACCACGGTGGATCATTACAGTCATGGCTCTCCTCTACCACGGTGGATCATTACAGCTGTGGCTCTCCTCTACCACGGTGGATCATTACAGCTGTGGCTCTCCTCTACCACGGTGGATCATTACAGCTGTGGCTCTCCTCTACCACGGTGGATCATTACAGTCATGGCTCTCCTCTACCACGGTGGATCATTACAGTCATGGCTCTCCTCTACCACGGTGGATCATTACAGCTGTGGCTCTCCTCTACCACAGTGGATCATTACAGCTGTGGCTCTCCTCTACCACGGTGGATCATTACAGCCGTGGCTCTCCTCTACCACGGTGGATCATTACAGCTGTGGCTCTCCTCTACCACGGTGGATCATTACAGCCGTGGCTCTCCTCTACCACGGTGGATCATTACAGCTGTGGCTCTCCTCTACCACGGTGGATCATTACAGTCATGGCTCTCCTCTACCACGGTGGATCATTACAGTCATGGCTCTCCTCTACCACGGTGGATCATTACAGTCGTGGCTCTCCTCTACCACGGTGGATCATTACAGCTGTGGCTCTCCTCTACCACGGTGGATCATTACAGTCGTGGCTCTCCTCTACCACGGTGGATCATTACAGCTGTGGCTCTCCTCTACCACGGTGGATCATTACAGCTGTGGCTCTCCTCTACCACGGTGGATCATTACAGTCATGGCTCTCCTCTACCACGGTGGATCATTACAGCTGTGGCTCTCCTCTACCACGGTGGATCATTACAGTCGTGGCTCTCCTCTACCACGGTGGATCATTACAGTCGTGGCTCTCCTCTACCACGGTGGATCATTACAGCTGTGGCTCTCCTCTACCACGGTGGATCATTACAGTCGTGGCTCTCCTCTACCACGGTGGATCATTACAGTCGTG
The DNA here is from genome assembly GCF_040958095.1 of Procambarus clarkii. Lineage (NCBI taxonomy): Eukaryota > Metazoa > Arthropoda > Malacostraca > Decapoda > Cambaridae > Procambarus > Procambarus clarkii. The sequence goes on along the minus strand of NC_091208.1, from coordinate 23,114,351 downwards.
GCTCTCCTCTACCACGGTGGATCATTACAGCCGTGGCTCTCCTCTACCACGGTGGATCATTACAGCTGTGGCTCTCCTCTACCACGGTGGATCATTACAGCTGTGGCTCTCCTCTACCACGGTGGATCATTACAGCTGTGGCTCTCCTCTACCACGGTGGATCATTACAGCTGTGGCTCTCCTCTACCACGGTGGATCATTACAGTCATGGCTCTCCTCTACCACGGTGGATCATTTCAGTCATGGCTCTCCTCTACCACGGTGGATCATTACAGTCGTGGCTCTCCTCTACCACGGTGGATCATTACAGCCGTGGCTCTCCTCTACCACGGTGGATCATTACAGTCATGGCTCTCCTCTACCACGGTGGATCATTTCAGTCATGGCTCTCCTCTACCACGGTGGATCATTACAGTCATGGCTCTCCTCTACCACGGTGGATCATTACAGTCATGGCTCTCCTCTACCACGGTGGATCATTACAGTCATGGCTCTCCTCTACCACGGTGGATCATTACAGTCATGGCTCTCCTCTACCACGGTGGATCATTACAGTCGTGGCTCTCCTCTACCACGGTGGATCATTACAGTCATGGCTCTCCTCTACCACGGTGGATCATTACAGTCATGGCTCTCCTCTACCACGGTGGATCATTACAGTCATGGCTCTCCTCTACCACGGTGGATCATTACAGCTGTGGCTCTCCTCTACCACGGTGGATCATTACAGTCGTGGCTCTCCTCTACCACGGTGGATCATTACAGCTGTGGCTCTCCTCTACCACGGTGGATCATTACAGTCGTGGCTCTCCTCTACCACGGTGGATCATTACAGATGTGGCTCTCCTCTACCACGGTGGATCATTACAGTCGTGGCTCTCCTCTACCACGGTGGATCATTACAGCCGTGGCTCTCCTCTACCACGGTGGATCATTACAGCTGTGGCTCTCCTCTACCACGGTGGATCATTACAGTCGTGGCTCTCCTCTACCACGATGGATCATTACAGTCGTGGCTCTCCTCTACCACGGTGGATCATTACAGCTGTGGCTCTCCTCTACCACGGTGGATCATTACAGTCGTGGCTCTCCTCTACCACGGTGGATCATTACAGCTGTGGCTCTCCTCTACCACGGTGGATCATTACAGTCGTGGCTCTCCTCTACCACGATGGATCATTACAGTCGTGGCTCTCCTCTATCACGGTGGATCATTACAGCTGTGGCTCTCCTCTACCACGGTGGATCATTACAGTCGTGGCTCTCCTCTACCACGGTGGATCATTACAGCTGTGGCTCTCCTCTACCACGGTGGATCATTACAGTCGTGGCTCTCCTCTACCACGGTGGATCATTACAGCCGTGGCTCTCCTCTACCACGGTGGATCATTACAGCTGTGGCTCTCCTCTACCACGGTGGATCATTACAGTCGTGGCTCTCCTCTACCACGGTGGATCATTACAGTCGTGGCTCTCCTCTACCACGGTGGATCATTACAGCTGTGGCTCTCCTCTACCACGGTGGATCATTACAGCTGTGGCTCTCCTCTACCACGGTGGATCATTACAGTCGTGGCTCTCCTCTACCACGGTGGATCATTACAGCCGTGGCTCTCCTCTACCACGGTGGATCATTACAGCCGTGGCTCTCCTCTACCACGGTGGATCATTACAGCCGTGGCTCTCCTCTACCACGGTGGATCATTACAGCCGTGGCTCTCCTCTACCACGGTGGATCATTACAGCTGTGGCTCTCCTCTACCACGGTGGATCATTACAGCTGTGGCTCTCCTCTACCACGGTGGATCATTACAGCTGTGGCTCTCCTCTACCACGGTGGATCATTACAGCTGTGGCTCTCCTCTACCACGGTGGATCATTACAGCTGTGGCTCTCCTCTACCACGGTGGATCATTACAGCCGTGGCTCTCCTCTACCACGGTGGATCATTACAGCCGTGGCTCTCCTCTACCACGGTGGATCATTACAGCCGTGGCTCTCCTCTACCACGGTGGATCATTACAGCCGTGGCTCTCCTCTACCACGGTGGATCATTACAGCCGTGGCTCTCCTCTACCACGGTGGATCATTACAGCCGTGGCTCTCCTCTACCACGGTGGATCATTACAGCCGTGGCTCTCCTCTACCACGGTGGATCATTACAGTCATGGCTCTCCTCTACCACGGTGGATCATTACAGCCGTGGCTCTCCTCTACCACGGTGGATCATTACAGCCGTGGCTCTCCTCTACCACGGTGGATCATTACAGTCATGGCTCTCCTCTACCACGGTGGATCATTACAGCCGTGGCTCTCCTCTACCACGGTGGATCATTACAGCCGTGGCTCTCCTCTACCACGGTGGATCATTACAGTCATGGCTCTCCTCTACCACGGTGGATCATTACAGTCATGGCTCTCCTCTACCACGGTGGATCATTACAGCCGTGGCTCTCCTCTACCACGGTGGATCATTACAGCCGTGGCTCTCCTCTACCACGGTGGATCATTACAGCCGTGGCTCCGGTGGATCATTCATGTATCTCAAATACTTTGTTATTTTGGTTATTAAATTATGTAATCTGTTTTCGGTATAATGCGCTAAATAAGGTACTCGCTGTGCCCGGGTAGACTCGGGGTACTCGCTGTGCCCGGGTAGACTCGGGGTACTCGCGGTGCCCGGGTAGACTCGGGGTACTCGCTGTGCCCGGGTAGACTCGGGGTACTCGCTGTGCCCGGGTAGACTCGGGGTACTAGCGGTGCCCGGGTAGACTCGGGGTACTCGCGGTGCCCGGGTAGACTCGGGGTACTCACTGTGCCCGGGTAGACTCGGGGTACTCGCTGTGCCCGGGTAGACTCGGGGTACTCGCTGTGCCCGGGTAGACTCGGGGTACTCGCGGTGCCCGGGTAGACTCGGGGTACTAGCGGTGCCCGGGTAGACTCGGGGTACTCGCTGTGCCCGGGTAGACTCGGGGTACTAGCGGTGCCCGGGTAGACTCGGGGTACTCGCTGTGCCCGGGTAGACTCGGGGTACTCGCTGTGCCCGGGTAGACTCGGGGTACTCACTGTGCCCGGGTAGACTCGGGGTACTCGCTGTGCCCGGGTAGACTCGGGGTACTCACTGTGCCCGGGTAGACTCGGGGTACTCACTGTGCCCGGGTAGACTCGGGGTACTCACTGTGCCCGGGTAGACTCGGGGTACTCGCTGTGCCCGGGTAGACTCGGGGTACTCGCTGTGCCCGGGTAGACTAGAGTAGATAGATAATAAAACAGAATATATACATTCCAACATATGTGTTAACACCACCAAAGTTTAAAGAGATGAAAGTCTAGGGACTCTGCTAGCCACCTTAAACTTATTTAATGTCGATGGCAATGGGGCCGACCCCCATTTACTGAGAGAAATGGGGCCGACACTGACCAGCATATGACTGTACTCGATTCCAGTCCACCGGTGGGATTCGACCCCCTCCCACCCCAAGAATGGGATACGACCCCCACACACCAAGGATAGGATACGACCCACACACCCCAAGGATAGTATACGACCCCCACACCCCAAGGATAGTATACGACCCCCACACCCCAAGGATACGATACGACCCAACAACGTCCATTCCGACACGCATGGATCACACCTGTGCCAAGGCGGGAAACAACCACCCTTTAAGAAAGCGGACTTCAGATTACACCCCTCAATTACCCTTATCAGGCGACCCCGCTGGACTACAAGTTGCAAGGGGTAAGGGGGTAAGGGGGTGAGGAGATGAAATTTGCATCTTGCTTAATAGAGTCATCCTTGATGGAGGCGGACAGGATCTAAGGAGCTGTCGCTGAAGGTGTCAGATGCCACACACTCTCTCTCAAACCTGATCTGTTATTAAGGTCCATTTTCCCCTTAATGGAGGAGGGAAGACCGTCGGTGGTGGCGGGCCGGCGCGAGTCTCCGTCAGCGCGTCCCGGCTTCGCTCTATCTGCTTTAAAGGAGAAATGAACCGCTCAGAAACAATTAATATCAGTGACCACTCATTTGAGGCCTGTCGACCCGCCATCCATCACAGCCTAGTGGACTCGCTGGCTCTCGCAGTGTTGCCAGCTGGTCGCCAGTGATGCCAAATCTTCTTTTATATTACCAAGCATCAACTTATGTTGTCATACTGCATACAATGTTGCCATACTTCATACAATGGAGTCACACCTACAATGTTGACATATTTCATACAATGGTGTCACACCTTCTACAATGGTGCCACAACTTCTACAAAGGTGCCACATCATCATCTCCCTGGCACCCTTGTCACCTGTGCCTATCTTCTTTAAGATAACCTCAAACAATGGTCAGCGAGGTGTTAATGTCTGGTCTAACAACCCTGAACAGCAAACAACCCAATGGTTATTCACACTACTTCTTCAGCTGTCAAATTATGCGATTAGTATCGTTAGTGGTCGTGTTGAGGGTGATCACTGCGCAGTGTGGGGGTTACCTGCCGCCCTGGTAACGCTGATCTCTCTACCTGCACCCCTCCGTGGTCTCTGGTAATACTGAACACGTTGGCTATTATTTCTCTTTGTAGGAGGGACGGAGGGAGAGAGAGAGAGGGGAGGGGAGAGAGAGGGAGAGAGAGAGGGAGAGAGAGAGGGAGAGAGGGAGGGGAGAGAGAGAGGGAGGGAGAGAGAGAGGGAGGGGAGAGAGAGAGGGAGGGAGAGAGAGGTCTTGTGAATTCTTATGATATATTGGTGTAATATACTCTTTCTATGTTGGCATTGCTCTGGCTCCACCTGATCTGGCCAGGAATTGTCTGTGGTACATCCCTGTCTCTACCACGCCACTTCCTCTACCACACCACTGCCTCTACCACACTACCACAGCACTTATAAGACCACACTGCTACCACTGGCTCCAGAATAGAGTTGCCAGCTCCAGCAGGGTGTGAAGCAGAGTGCTGGTCTGAGCTCTGGGAAAAGTTTGATGTCTCAACCCAACGGTCATATTCTCATGACACGCCACTTAAACCATTATAAATGAGGGCGTATTTGCGTGTGTGTGTGTCGCTCAGTGTGGGGGCGGCGGGCGGCCATTGTTCCGCCCACCGCCCTGCCACAGCACGCCCACCTCCCGCCCTCGACACGCCCACACACACCTGTGCTCTCTGGCGCCCATGCTCAGTGATACACATCTTGGTCTTTCTCGTGGGTGTATTGTTCAACCACCTCACAATCACGCCCACGCCCATGTGTGTGGTAATACCCACACCAACGCCCACGTTAATACCTATACTAACACCTGCTCGGCCCCTCTCCTAGGTGTCCCTCTGCTAGGGGGCCCCTAGCCTGAGCAGAGGGAACCTGGGCAGACTGAGAGACGGGATGAAAGAAGGAACGTGGGAAGATGGTATATAACATTATTGGCGAGTCTGCTGGGAATCGAGCAGCTAGACAAAGCAGCGCTATTCTCAGAGTCAGCAGACCTGGAGACAACTGGCACCCAGGTGGCAGGCGGGACATGACCGTAAGAGACAAACAAAAGGAGTGAATTACAAGAAGATGGGGGGGGGTGAGGGCGTCTTGAGAGTTGACGCTCACCTTGCAAGTCCGTCTACACGAGTCCGTGAAAGGTACACTCACACACGCACACACACACACACTACGAGCCAGAGCTCAACCCCCGCAAACACAACTAGGTGAGTACACACACACACACACACACACACACACACACACACACTGAATAATGCCTAACTTGATATAGCTGTATAAGGGAGGAATTACCACCCCTTGTTCCAAGGTGACGTGCGCTCATCTCCGGGGTTTAAAAGGTTAATGGCCCTCGTCCCGGGAGCAGGTGGTGGTATCAAATGAGCCTGGGAGCGAGGCCTGGCGCGTACACGTAGGTACCACCAGCACCCCGGCCCGTACCTACACGCCCTGGCGTGCAGGGGAGCCTAGGGGGCCCCTGGAGGCACGCCCGCACGCCCGCACGCCTCCTCCATGTCTTCTGACCTCATATTGGTGCTCATACTGGTGGCCGCGGGCTGGGTCTCGGGGTTGTGGAGTGTTGTGGAGCTTTGTGGGGGGTTCAACAGACTGCACATTTATATACTACCAAAATGCTTTTGAGTCAGTTTAGGTAAGAGAATGCCTAACAGACAGGACTCAGTGAGTCACAGCGAGGGACGATAAGGAGGACTGGCGTATGGTAACAAGGAGGAGTGCCTCAAGGGTCGGCCATAGGACCCTTACTACTTCTCATTTATGCTAATGACGTAACTACGGGCCTAGAATTCTACAAATGAGGACTGTAAAATACTTCAGAATAACTTAGGCAAGTTGGTCCGTCAGCGGCCAGAGAGTGGATGGTGATGACACAGGTGCCACCAGACCAGCACCAGGTGACACATGTGCCACCAGACCAGCACCAGGTGACACAAGTGCCACCAGACCAGCACCAGGTGACACAGGTGCCACCAGACCAGCACCAGGTGACACAGGTGCCACCAGACCAACACCAGGTGACACAGGTGCCACTATACCAATACCAACGGTACATAACGAAGGGAACCTTCTTTACACAGGTGAAGATAAAGACCTTAGAGTAGACATACCTCCAAGTCTGCGACATATCTGAAACACGTGAACGCCAGAAGAGCATTCAGAAACTTGTATAAGACAAGTTGTATAAGATAAGTTTGTGTGTGTACACACATACGGAGTTAGAAAGGCGGGATCCAAGAGCTAATAGCTCGATTCTGCGGATACAAATAGTACATACATGTGTGTGTGTGTGTGTGTGTGTGTGTGTGTGTGTGTGTGTGTGTGTGTGTGTGTGTGTGTGTGTGTGTGTGTGTGTGTGTGTGTGTGTGTGAAGTAAGAGGCATGAGTTAAGAGGAAAGGCTGTGTGAACTGCACCTCACGTCGCTTAAAGACAGACGATCTCAGGGAGACATGATCACCGCATACAGAATCCTCAAGAGAATTGACAGGGTAGATAGGGACGGACTACTTAACACGGGTGGTACACGCACAAGGGGACACAGGTGGAAGCCAAGTACCCAAATGAGCCACAGAAACATTAGAAAGAACTTTTTCAGTGTCAGAGTAGTTAACAGATGGAATGCATTAGGAAGTGATGTGGTGGAGACTGACTCCATACAGTTTCAAATGTAGATATGATAGAGCCCAATAGACTCAGGAACCTGTACACCAGTTGATTGACGGTTGAGAGGCGGGACCAAAGAGCCAAAGCTCAACCTTCGCGTGTGAGGTATTAAGTGTGAGAGTAGCGGGGTGGGGGGGGGTGTCATAACACCAGAGTTATGTCAATATATATTTGCATCCGAGCGGCCAGAAATTGTGGGTTGTAGAGCAGCGTCTTGTGGTGAGGCGGACGAGGTCTTCCCTCCCTACCTGACGCACCACGACGTGCCTGGTGCCTCCTAGTGCCTCCTAGTGCCTCCTGGTGCCTCCTGGTGCCTCTTGGTGCCTTCTGGTGCCTCCTGGTGCCTCCTGGTGCCTCCTGATGCCTCTTGGTGCCTCCTAGTGCCTCCTAGTGCCTCCTGGTGCCTCCTGGTGCCTCTTGGTGCCTCCTAGTGCCTCCTGGTGCCTCCTGGTGCCTCTTGGTGCCTCCTGGTGCCTCCTGGTGCCTCCTGGTGCCTCTTGGTGCCTCTTGGTGCCTCTTGGTGCCTCCTGGTGCCTCCTGGTGCCTCCTGGTGCCTCCTCCTATTTACCTAGTCACCTACGTAAGGGCTGGGAAGTGGTCACCAGGGAGACCTCTGGTGAGAGAGCGAACAACTACTCACAAAGGACCACAAACTGTGGATCAGTGTTGCTGGATGTGCGAGGACGGTCCTAGACGGGCGTAGACGGTCCTAGACGGTCGTGGACGGTCCTAGACGGTCGTGGACGGTCCTAGACGGTCGTGGACGGTCCTAGACGGGCGTGGACGGTCCTAGAGGGTCGTGGACGGCCCAAGACGGGCATGGACGGGGTGAGAGTGAGAGGCGGGTGTAGTCCCTGGCGCGGTGACCGTCCGTGGTGGCGCTGTGGGCAGCAAGGCGTCCCTTGTGTGGTCGGGACTATCCGTCTTGTTGAGATTAACCCAAGTGCGCATTAGTGGCGCGCACCTCCTCATTAGAGCCGCCGTAATGGCCTCCCCAAGTGGTAACCGATGCATTTCAATTGGCTGCGTCGTTGCTTATTCATTGTTACACATATGCTAGTGAGGCGCATGACACGAGAAGCCTTGGGTGTTAGGGGCGCTTGTAGGTGGGCCAGGTGGTGGCCCTGGTGTGGCCCTGGTGTGGTCCAGGTGGTGGTCCTGGTGTGGCCCTGGTGGTGGGCCTGGTGTGGTCCAGGTGGTGGCCCAGGTGGTGGCCCTGGTGTGGTCCTGGTGTGGTCCAGGTGGTGGTCCTGGTGTGGCCTTGGTTTGGCCCTGGTGTGGCCCTGGTGTGTTCCAGGTGGTGGTCCTGGTGTGGCCCTGGTGTGGTCCTGGTGGTGGCCTGGTGGTGGTCCAGGTGTGGCCCAGGTGGTGGTCCAGGTGTGGCCCTGGTGTGGTCCTGGTGTGGTCCAGGTGGTGGCCCTGGTGGTGGTCCAGGTGTGGCCAGGTGAGATAGGAATTTGGCAGTGAGGAACACCAGTTTATGGACACCTGTATCGGTGGTAAGTGTTGAGCAGGTGTGTGAGTGGTGGTGATTGTGGAGGTGGTAGGAGAGAAGGGAGTGTGTGTATAATGCTAACAACTATTTTACTTTTAATGCTTTTTAATGTGTGGTGGTACGTCTGTCTATGTGTTTTCCAGCTCTCAGTTCCTCTTAATATACCTTACATGTCGCAAACATTTTTTGGATCACCTTACCTGTTATTCCTGAAAGTTTATCCAACTTTTGTAACTGCCTCTTGTGGGGTACTGTGTCAAAGACTTTCTGACTGTCTAGAAAAAAATCAAGTCTGCCGACCCTTCTCTTTCCAGCCAAATTTTTGTCGCTTGGTTATAGAATTCTATTAAACCTGCGAGACACGATTTACCCTCCCTGAACCCATGCTGGTGGTGTGTTACAAAGCTATTTCCCTCCGGATGTTCTACGAGCCTTTTCCTCACAATCTTCTCCATCACCTTGCATGGTATACCAGTTAGGGAAACTGGCCTGTAGTTCAGTGCCTCTTGCCTGTCACCCATTCTGCATATTGGAACTCGTTAGCTGGATTAGATTGTGATCTCTGTGTATGGTGACTACGTTAGCTGTTTCCCAGCTTACCGGTACGTCTCCGGTTTCCAGGAACCTGGTATTCACCTCCTAGTGAGAGGCCTCGTAAGTCTGTGTCCTCACCCCGTCGTGATGGGGAACTACAAGCACATGGACACTGTGAAGTGTTGCAGGTATATTGAAACATGAATACCACAAGAGTTCATGCAAGCTAAGAAGTAGTTAGCAGTTAGCAGGCAGGCAAGCAGCCAGACGAGGTACAACTAGGTAAGTATGAACACGTAGGTCAGCAGGCAGGCAGGCAGGCAAGCAGATACGTTGGTCAGCAGGCAGACACGTAGGTCAGCAGGCAGGCAGATACGTTGGTCAGCAGGCAGACACGTAGGTCAGCAGGCAGGCAGGCAAGCAGGCAGGCAGATACGTTGGTCAGCAGGCAGACACGTAGGTCAGCAGGCAGGCAAGCAAGCAGGCAGACACGTAGGTCAGCAGGCAGACAAGCAGGCAGACACGTAGGTCAGCAGGCAGACAAGCAGGCAGACACGTAGGTCAGCAGGCAGACAAGCAGGCAGACACGTAGGTCAGCAGGCAGACAAGCAGGCAGACACGTAGGTCAGCAGGCAGACAAGCAGGCAGGCCAGCATCAGAGCGTGACGCCCCACAGGGTCCCTGCTGACATCACCGCTGAAGGAGCACTGAGTCTCTCTCAACACACTCCAGCAGAATAGGAGCGACTCCTCCACCTCTCATCATGACTTAACAAACTGCTTGGCGATTACGGTGCATTTCTCAGAACATAAAACTCCATGTTATCAAAGTTCATATTTTTGCGAAATTGTTATAAATCAGTTGTTGGAGGGATGATGTATCCCGGGACTTGTGATCCTGTGGTTCTGGGTTCGATCCCAGGCGCCGGCGAGAAACAATGGGCAGAGTTTCTTTCACCCTATGCCCCTGTTACCTAGCAGTAAAATAGGTACCTGGGTGTTAGTCAGCTGTCACGGGCTGCTTCCTGAGGGTGGAGGCCTGGTCGAGGACCGGGCCGCGGGGACACTAAAGCCCCGAAATCATCTCAAGATAACCTCAAGATCTCAAGAATCCCTAGACATCATAACTTTATTGATCAGGAGCGTTTAACAGATCCCAGTGTTGTTGACACACAGAGATCACACTAACGTGATGCATCAAATGAACAAATCCACAAGGGCCGTGACGAGGATTCGAACCTGCGTCCATGTCGTAGGTACCCTGAGCTACCCTGTCGTAGCTCAGTCGATTAAGGCAGTGTCTGGGATGCTCCCGGACACAGGTTCGAATCCTCGTCACGGCCCTTGTGGATTTGCTCAGTTTTGGTTGTTTTACAGCAAGAGCTTCTGCTACGATCCAGTCTCGTTAAACTAGAATGTTATGAAACTAAGTCGAAAACTTTTTTATATTGTAAAAAAAGTGTTGTGTTCAGTTGTACTCGATAAATCAACATTAAAAGTTACGAATAATATATTTCTTATATTTTGAAAGATATTCAAAGTGTATTCAAAGTTACTCTGGAATTAAGTTCCGCGTGAGTGCCTTTGTGTTTTCAGAGCCCCTTATGTGGTGGGTGAGAGTTAGCTCTCGTCCCCCGCCTGTGTTGAGGCGGGGGGAAGACACCTCGATACTCTCTTTCATTATTAGAGCCCCTTATGTGGTGAGTGAGAGTTAGCTCTCGTCCCCCGCCTGTGTTGAGGCGGGGGGAAGACACCTCGATACTCTCTTTCATTATTAGAGCCCCTTATGTGGTGAGTGAGAGTTAGCTCTCGTCCCCCGCCTGTGTTGAGGCGGGGGGAAGACACCTCGATACTCTCTTTCATTATTAGAGCCCCTTATGTGGTGGGTGAGAGTTAGCTCTCGTCCCCCGCCTGTGTTGAGGCGGGGGGAAGACACCTCGATACTCTCTTTCATTATTAGAGCCCCTTATGTGGTGAGTGAGAGTTAGCTCTCGTCCCCCGCCTGTGTTGAGGCGGGGGGAAGACACCTCGATACTCTCTTTCATTATTAGAGCCCCTTATGTGGTGGGTGAGAGTTAGCTCTCGTCCCCCGCCTGTGTTGAGGCGGGGGGAGGACACCTCGATACCCTCTTTCATTATTCTCTCATCTCCTCTTCAGAATTAAAACTTTCTTAAAAAACCTCAAAAAATGAGGTTTAAAGTTTGAAAACCTCATTTTTAAGACATTTTTAGAGAGTGCATCTTGCACATTTTATGAAGAAGGTTACCATAGAAACCAAGAAAGAAGAGAGACGATAATATGAATGACTTTTTCATTTCCCGCCAAACACACACACACACACACACCGAAACTACGACGTTGGTACAACGTTCGAACAAGTTTTACCACCTAACCAGTTATAACAACCAATATATCAAGTTATAACAACGTTCTAATACGTCATAAACACGTTAAGCCAAGATGTAACAACTTTATTACAAGTTGTAACAAGCGGAAAAAGAGAGAAACAGTTTCGGTTTGTGTTTCCCGGGTTAGAATTACAACCATATATCTACCGTTAATCAGCATTACATTCATATCTTTACAGTTACTTAGCATTACAATGAGACTTTTACAGTTAGCATCACAATGACTATTCCAGCCAAGGTTGAGCCAGAGTCTGAGAAAGACGAGTCATCTTGCATCCTGCTTCAACATGACAAATTGCCTTGGAGAGTGTATCGATGAACTCCCAGCTGGACCCTGGAGTCTCACGGCTCCTTACACCTCCCCTCACGCCTCCTCACACCCCCTCACACCTCCTTACACCTCCTTACACCTCCTTACACCTCCTTACACCTCCTGAGCCTCACCGACACCAACACCCAAGAGTTTCCTCATAGTCTATCGGACTCCCGCCCGCTAGGTACATCTTTCCGAAGCGAAATATCCGGGATAGTAAGCGATTCTAATAGTGTGGCAAGGCGTCGCTGGTGACACAGTGTAGCCGACTAGTGTGTGTATCCTCTGGACACATACACATGTATGGCAAAAGCCCCCCCCCCAACCCCCCTGGATGAAGGGGGGGGGAGTTAAGTGAGGCTGTATCATTACTCCGCTAATTGTTATGTACACAGCCGGTGGTGTGTGTGTGTGTACACAGAGCCGCCAGCTATGTGCACAGTCAAGCATGCTGTACACAGTGGTTGGTGTGTACACAGGCAAACATGAGTCCGCTGGCCTCTTCTGTGTGTACACAAACTCCCACCTGATGGTCTCCCTTAAGGGGCGGACACCCATGTACAGGGACACCCATGTACAGGGCCACCCATGTACAGGGCCACCCATGTACAGGGCCACCCATGTACAGGGCCACCCATGTACAGGGCCACCCATGTACAGGGCCACCCATGTACAGGGCCAGCCATGTACAAGGCCACCCATGTACAGGGCCACCCATGTACAGTGCCACCCTTGTACAGGGCCACCCATGTACAGGGCCAATCATGTACAGGGCCACCCCATGTACAGGGCCACCCATGTACAGGGCCACCCTTGTACAGGGCCACCCATGTACAGGGCCACCCATGTACAGGGCCACCCATGTACAGGGCCACCCCATGTACAGGGCCACCCATGTACAGGGCCACCCCATGTACAGGGCCACCCATGTACAGGGCCACCCATGTACAGGGCCACCCCATGTACAGGGCCACCCATGTACAGGGCCACCCTTGTACAGGGCCACCCATGTACAGGACCAATCATGTACAGGGCCACCCCATGTACAGGGCCACCCATGTACAGGGCCACCCTTGTACAGGGCCACCCATGTACAGGGCCACCCATGTACAGGGCCACCCATGTACAGGGCCACCCCATGTACAGGGCCACCCATGTACAGGGCCACCCCATGTACAGGGCCACCCCATGTACAGGGCCACCCATGTACAGGGCCACCCATGTACAGGGCCACCCCATGTACAGGGCCACCCATGTACAGGGCCACCCATGTACAGGGCCACCCATGTACAGGGCCACCCCATGTACAGGGCCACCCTTGTACAGGGCCACCCATGTACAGGGCCACCCATGTACAGGGCCACCCATGTACAGGGCCACCCCATGTACAGGGCCACCCATGTACAGGGCCACCCCATGTACAGGGCCACCCATGTACAGGGCCACCCCATGTACAGGGCCACCCATGTACAGGGCCAGCCATGTACAAGGCCACCCATGTACAGGGCCACCCCATGTACAGGGCCACCCATGTACAGGGCCACCCCATGTACAGGGCCACCCATGTACAGGGCCACCCCATGTACAGGGCCACCCATGTACAGGGCCAGCCATGTACAAGGCCACCCATGTACAGGGCCACCCCATGTACAGGGCCACCCTTGTACAGGGCCACCCATGTACAGGGCCACCCATGTATAGGGCCACCCATGTACAGGGCCACCCCATGTACAGGGCCACCCATGTACAGGGCCACCCCATGTACAGGGCCACCCATGTACAGGGCCACCCCATGTACAGGGCCACCCATGTACAGGGCCACCCATGTACAGGGCCAGCCATGTACAAGGCCACCCATGTACAGGGCCACCCATTACAGACATTGAAACAGCAGGCCAGGCCTACTACACTGTTCCTGCTTCTCATGAGTCAGTAGACCTATTGTAGTGTGTGTGGAGTACTCCTGCAGTCCTCGAGGGTGGAGGCAGGAGTGTCTGCTGGCCCTCAGTTATACATCAACCCCCCTCTGCCTTCTGCTGTGGACACTGCTGCTCCTGCTGCTTCTGCTTTGCTCCTCTGATTCATGTCTCTCTTCTCACATTCGTTTCAGAGTTATTTTATCCTCGCTGTCATTTCTCACCCTCTCTTCTCTTGCCCTGTTCTCACCCTCAATCATGCAGCATATTCTCTCTCTCTCTCTCTCTCTCTCTCTCTCTCTCTCTCTCTCTCTCTCTCTCTCTCTCTCTCTCTCTCTCTCTCTCTCTATCTCTTTCCTCATCAACCGATCACCAGTAAAGTGGTTCTGGCAGCGATGCTTTGCCGGGGAAAGGCAGGATTCCCACGGTGCCAAGAGCCTCCACGGTACGATGAAAGTGGCACCTTCCGAATGGGGCCAGGTCTGGCACCCTCCGCCAGGTGGCCATCAGGAGGCCCTCTGGCTCCGGGGAGGGAGGGGGCAGGGGGGAGGGAAAGGAAAGGAATGTTTTTGAAAGTCGACTAACCTTGTTGGAGCTTCTCACTTGGCTCGGTGTATATGAGTTTATGTTTGGAAGTCATTAGAAGTCTGTATACCCCCCCCCCCCCCCCGTGTTCTGTGTGTGTGGGGACGACCCTTAGGTCACCGGGGTACGACTACCACCACAACCAACAGACAACCAAGATACAACCACCACCACCACCAACACACCAACAGCTCCCGCCAAACACACACACCGAAACTACGACGTTGGTGCAACGTTCGAACAAGTTTTAACACCTCCTAACCAGTTATAACAACCAATATAGCAAGTTGTAACAACGTTCTAATACGTCATAAACACGTTAAGCCAATATGTAACAACTTTATTACAAGTTGTAACAAGGGGAAACTAGAGACAGTTTCGGTTTGTGTTTCCAGGGAGCTAGACAACCCAGAAGACGACCACTCCATGAAGGTACTGGAGAGCGGTTCAAGTTTTTTTCCTTAAGTACAAACCGCCCACTCTAACCATCTTGCCTAAAATGAATGACCATGAATAATGAGGAAGCCACAGACGAAGTGGATGCAGAATATTCTGCCTCATTAAACCTTCTCTTCACCTTCACTTTGGCCTGTGGTGAAAAATGCAAACCTTTCAACTTTCTCGAGGTCAAATGTCGAATCCCTTTATCTTCTTTACAATGGTAAAGATGTCAACATTTTCCCTTCTTTGAGACAAATAAATTTGTCAAAACTTCAGTGAGAAGAAGTCTTCGCTTGTAGGCCGTCTGCCGGTTGAGTCAATATAGAAGTTTAGCAAAGACAAGTTCACTGTTGAGCCGCTGGAACAGAACTATGGAAGCTGTGACCTGAAGCTGTGACCTGAAGCTGTGACCTGAATCTGTGACCTGAAGCTGTGACCTGAAGCTGTACCGTGAAGCTGTGACCTGAAGCTGTGACCTGAAGCTGTGACCTGAAGCTGTGACCTGAAGCTGTGCCGTGAAGCTGTGACCTGAAGCTGTGACCTGAAGCTGTACCGTGAAGCTGTGACCTGAAGCTGTGACCTGAAGCTGTGACCTGAAGCTGTGACCTGAAGCTGTGCCGTGAAGCTGTGACCTGAAGCTGTGACCTGAAGCTGTGACCTGAAGCTGTACCGTGAAGCTGTGACCTGAAGCTGTGCCGTGAAGCTGCCAGACTTCGGGAGATAACGTGCACAGTTTGGGGGTCATTGATGACACGCCGTCAGTCTCTACACAACGGCTTGGAGACACACACAGAGATCACACTAACGTGATGCATCAAATGAACAAATCCACAAGGGCCGTGACGAGGATTCGATTAAGGCAGTGTCTGAGATGCTCCCGGACGCAGGTTCGAATCCTCGTCACGGCCCTTGTGGATTTGTCCCGGGGGACACCTTGATCACTAGCCGCAGGAGACTCCAAGGTCAGAGATGTTCTTAATGCTCTCTATCAACACCGAGGCCTTCGCACACCCTCAGCAGACTCAAGGCCGAAAGGGTTTCTGTTCATTAATTCCCAGCTTCTATCTATCTATATCTATCTATCTATCTATCTACTCTCTCTCTCTCTCTCTCTCTCTCTCTCTCTCTCTCTCTCTCTCTCTCTCTCTCTCTCTCTCTCTCTCTCTCTCTCTCTCTCTCTCTCTCTCTGTTTTCTGAAGATGGATGATAATCTCGCAACACTTTGCCAATATATATACAAAGATTAAGCGACAGGAAATAGATAATACTCCTCTGGGAGAGACATTAGATGACGGGTGATGACAGGTGTTGACGCGTCAGACTCTTCCCCGTCTATGACGGTACGAGACAGGTGATATCATGGAAATACAAAGCCAATGGGAAGGTCTTGTAGACGCGACGGGGCGCTATAGGTCGTCTATGTCCCATACCACAAGTCCCGGATATCCGTTAGTCTGGAGCCTTTGGTCTTTCTCACTATTCTAATCCTTCCTGCTCCTCCTGCTCCTCCTGTTCCTCCTGCTCCTCCTGCTCCCGCCTTGCAGCTCCACACTCCTCTTCCAGACACCCGCTTCCATCTCCTGGTGTTAACCGGAACGAAAAAGAGGTCAAGGGAGTAGACAGATAGAGACAGATGAACGGAAGATGAAATATGTTTGGTGGAAGGAACGGAGAGGAGGACGACTCAAGAAGTATCGTCGAGTGACGGAACTGGACGACAAATGAAGGTCACGACGCAATGGTTCAGCAACCCGTTCTCGCAATTTCTTTAAGTCAATATTGACTTGTTAAATAAGTGCATATGTGACATACTAATTTATTGTGAACATTTCAGTTTACCTTGAAAAGCTTCATAGAAAACACCGACCTTACCTAACCTTCTTAGTATGTTAAGATAAGCATCTTATTGCTTCGTAATTACAATTATTACTTAACCAATTATAGGTATAGGTTAAGTAATAATTGTAATTACGAAGCAATAAGATGCTTATCTTAACATACTAAGAAGGTTAGGTAAGGTCGGTATTTTCTATGAAGCTTTTCAAGGTAAACTAAAATATTCACAATAAATTATTATGTCACATATGCACGTATTTAATAAATCAGTATTGACTATAAGAAAGTGCGAGAACGGGTTGCACATCTATAGGGGGGGGAGCTGACAGCTGAGTGGACAGCACTTCGGATTCGTAGTCCTGAGGTACCGGGGTTCGATCCCCGGTGGAGGCGGAAACAAATGGGCATAGGGTGAAAGAAACTCTGCCCATTGTTTCTCTCCGGCGCCCGGGATCGAACCCGGGACCACAGGATCACAAGTCCAGTGTGCTGTCCGCTCGGCCGACCGGCTCCCTATGGTACCCTAAGGTACCTTAACCACTCGACCATGAATGTGTGTGTGTACTCACCTATTTGTACTCACCTATTTGTGCTTGCGGGGGTTGAGCTCTGGCTCTTTGGTCCCGCCTCTCAACCGTCAATCAACTGGTGTACAGATTCCTGAGCCTATTGGGCTCTATCATATCTACATTTGAAACTGTGTATGGAGTCAGCCTCCACCACATCACTGCCTAATGCATGCCATCCTAATGCTGTGTGTGTGTGTGCGTGTGCGTGTGCGTGTGTGGGGCCTCCTGTTACAGCTCTTGCGTGCAGTGTTGCGAGCGCCTCTGTGATCAGACATTTACATACGGCAGCAATAAGGATGAGTATCGGGCGCCGCTCGCCTCTCAGATTGAGGGGTTCCTCCACGATACCTGCTGCCCGTCAGCGCCGGAGGTGGAACCCACTCAACAGTCGATCGTAACCCGATACACGTCTCGGGTGCTGCTGTTTCAAATTCGTGCCTTTGGTTAAGATGGGTTCCGATACTCCTCTTAAGAGCAGCTCTCAGAGTTATACCTTCAGTTAAGATGAGGCGATACTGCTCTAAAAGCCAGCTGTTAGAGTCTTCACTTCATTCAAGATCGTTTAGATATTCATAAAGTTGCAGGTTAGATCAGACTTTTGATCAGGATTGGCCAGATACTTGTCTTAAAAGCCGCGCTTCGGCTCGTAGCTTTTGTTGAGTTGAATCGAAGATAATGTTTCTTTTGTTGTGTGTGGAAGCCGGGCGGTCCAATTTGGCTACCTGGCGTTCACATGCTTTTATTGTTTGGTGGTGGTGGTTGGGGGGGGGGGATGATGGTGGTGGTGGTGGTGGTGGTGGTGGTGGTCATGATGCTGGAGGTGGTGGTGGTGGTGGTGGTGGTGGTCATGATGCTGGAGGTGGTGGTGGTGGTGGTGGTGGTGGTGGTCATGATGCTGGAGGTGGTGGTGGTGGTGGTGGTGGTCATGATGCTGGAGGTGGTGGTGGTGGTGGTGGTGGTCATGATGCTGGAGGTGGTGGTGGTGGTGGTGGTGGTGGTGGTGGTGGTGGTGGTCATGATGCTGGAGGTGGTGGTGGTTGTGGTGGAGGTGGAGGTGCTGGTTGTGGTACTTGCCTAAGAGGACCACCTTTCCTGGATGTACTAATAACAAAAACAGGAGCCTCTCTAAGCACCAGCGTATGTACTAAGCTCACCAACATGGGATTACGCCTGAACGGCAGGAGTGAGTGCCCTCAGAGATACAAAGCCAGTGTTCTCAACGCTAATATTCGTCGAGCGCTTACCCGCTGCTCTGAATGGAGCAACATGTGTAGAGAATTTGAAAGAATAACGCAAGTGTTAGTGAACAATAGATATAGCAACAAATAGATAAATACTACTATAAGACGACACCTGGACCGATGGTACAATCCTGAACCAAGAACTGAAACCACAACACCTCCAATAAAATTATATTGCAAATCAACCATTCATATTGAATTTAAAAAAGAAGAAAAAATAATCCGTAAAGGAGTAAAAAGCAAAACTCCTAACCGAAAAGAAATTGAATTCCTGACCAAAACATAGACCTGAACATATTCTGTAAAACTAAGAAGACTATCGACCTACTTTTTTAAAAACAGGCCGAAGCCGACGGAGAACCTTCTACAGCAGTCAAGCGTTGTATACATGTACACTTGCCCCCAGGAAGGATGTAACCTTCAATCTAAGCACATAGGTATGACGTCGACCAAGCTGACAAGGCGTTTGACCTGTCATCTTCACACAGGTGCCCCCTGAAAGTCACATGAGACATCACCCTAACAAGAGAAATTTATAATATAAATCTATGTATAAATATATGTATAATATAAATATATAATCCTTTGGTTCTTTCCCTTGAGTGGCGTGAACTGCTCGATGGTATCTGCACGTGTCGGGGTAATAAATTTTATCAATTAATTCGTTGTCTTCCCTCCCATCTTCCCTCCCATCTTCCCTCTCTCTCTCTCACTGGACATGAAGGGCCTCACCTTCCTCAAGTCCCCCTCGCCTGTAGTCCTTCACCTTCCTGGACGTGTTGCCTGGTGTAAGCTCCTACTTGGGCGTCACTACATGCTTTTACAAAACAATACAGTGGCAAGTATAGTTCCTGCAGGTATCTCCTGCTCCATGTTCTCGAGATGTGCTTCATTTCGGGTAACATGAGGTCTAAGTGTCACATCTGCTCCTTACACTCTTGGGGCTGCCTCAAGGAAAAGGTATTTGCTCGCTGTATCCATCAGCTTTACTCTCCATGTCTCGTCATCCCCCATGTTTGGTTCCAGTCTATTTCTCTGTGATCCAAGAGTCCTCCCCGCCCCATCTAATGTCATATAACCGTAGCCCACACTTCCCTGGCTACCTTGGCCGCCTTCTTCCACAACCTCCAGGCGGGGTGGGTTAGGTGCCTGCATGGGGTGCTCAGTCATGCACCCTTCCTGGGCCACACTACGTGACCTGGCCGGGACACACTTGGCCAGGACTCACCAGGCGACCTGGCCGGGACAATGCGCTCAACACAAATGTGGTGAAAGGCCAGACGTCTTAAACTGGGCAGATGGTAAGTGATAGGGCGTGTACCAGTACATCAGGTCCTTGCTGGCCTGACGCGCGCTCATTTGGCAGCGGAGGGCGGGCAAGACTGCTAAGTGGAAGTCTTCACGGTTCTGATTGTTGCCCGTCTTGACGAGTTGTGTCGGGGCGGCTGGCCGATTAACCTTCACAGTTGGAGAGACGATAAGGATCAGGTTTGGCCTCCTCGCGGGGCCCGGCGGCTGCGGGCCCACGCAGATATTATCGGTTCAGGTGTGTATCGGTGTTATATGGGGCTAATAACGGCGTACGTGTTAACAAGGGGGCCGTAATAGGCGTCGCTTTACAACGACAACTGCACGACTATGACTTGTTGCCACGACGTGGTCGACGTTACGACGTGTCGTACCCTGCAGCCGGCTCGACCAGGTATGTGCACTGCTCCTACTGGGGAAGCACCCGGTTCTGGGACCCAGTACAGCCCCTTGGAGGTCCTACTGGGGAGGCATCCGGTTCTGGGACCCAGTACAGCCCCTTGGAGGTCCTACTGGGGAGGCATCCGGTTCTGGGACCCAGTACAGCCCCCTGGAGGTCCTACTGGGGAGGCATCCGGTTCTGGGACCCAGTATAGCCCCCTGGAGGTCCTACTGGGGAGGCATCCGGTTCTGGGACCCAGTACAGCCCCCTGGAGGTCCTACTGGGGAGGCATCCTGTTCTGGGACCCAGTACAGCCCCCTGGAGGTCCTACTGGGGAGGCATCCGGTTCTGGGACCCAGTACAGCCCCCTGGAGGTCCTACTGGGGAGGCATCCGGTTCTGGGACCCAGTATAGCCCCCTGGAGGTCCTACTGGGGAGGCATCCGGTTCTGGGACCCAGTACAGCCCCCTGGAGGTCCTACTGGGGAGGCATCCGGTTCTGGGACCCAGTACAGCCCCCTGGAGGTCCTACTGGGGAGGCATCCTGTTCTGGGACCCAGTACAGCCCCTTGGAGGTCCTACTGGGGAAGCACCCGGTTCTGGGACCCAGTACTGTCCCCTGGGACTGGAATAATTACGAACGTTCTGTCAGCAGTTCGCTAAGCAGCTGAACAAGGCATAATGAAGGGTAATTAAGTGGACATAATATTTTGCATTCAACAATAGGTTGAATATGTTCAACGTTTGGACATTCTTGACCAATAACAACGACGACTTGATAGTTCAGCAGCTGAGCCGTGATGCTCCTGCTGAGTGGTGTGTAGGGTAGTGGCTCATGTGGCCAGGACGCTCACACACACACACACACACACACACACACACACACACACACACACACACACACAGTAGGCTCAGGAACCTGTATACCTGTTGATTGACGGTTGAGAGGCGGGACCAAAGAGCCAGAGCTCAACCCCCGCAAGCACAACTAGGTGAATACAACTAGGTGAGTACACACACACACACACACAAATATATTTGTACTTTAACATAATCTCGAGGATTTAGATTGAATTCCTAAAAGTTACCTTGATTAAAATCTTATCACAAATAAGTACATACATCACCAGCTGTCTGTCTTAACGTAAGTTAGGTCTAACTGTTACACACACTAAGTTATAACACAGTAGGACTGTGCAGTGCGTCGACACTGATGTACACGTGTGTGGGGCTGACCACTGGGTGGACGAGCCTGGTCTGAGGACAGTTTGGACGAGCCTGGTCTGAGGACAGTTTACACGAGCCTGGCCTGAGGACAGGTTGGACGAGCCAAACATTGTACATCATTGTACATCATTACTACACCGACTAATAACGCACCCATACAGTAAAATATACCACACTTTGCTTTATTAAAAATGCAGTAACTAACATACAACCAACAATAAACATTGAGCTGTGATGGGGGAGACTCTGGGTGATGGCTGATAATTATACCATATATAAATACCATATTTGTGTTGGTCAATGTTTTGCCGTGTCTGAGACGCTGGAGCTCTCCGTGGCACTCAGAGAGGCCGTGGTTACGATCCTTAAAAGCAACTTCTATGCTTATTTCACCAGTTAGAGACACGGTGGATAGTTCGTGCCAGGGGACGCTTGTTGCTTGTATCTTGTCTAAATTATGGCTCCCAGGGACCAATCAGCACACTCCCTGAGGCCATGGCTCCCAGGGGCCAATCAACACACTCCCTGAGGCCATGGCTCCCAGAGACCAATCAACACACTCCCTGAGGCCATGGCTCCCAGGGACCAATCAACACACTCCCTGAAGCCATGGCTCCCAGGGACCAATCAGCACGCTCCCTGAAACCATGGCTCCTAGGGACCAATCAGCACACTCCCTGAGGGCATGGCTTCCAGGGGACCAATCAGCTCACTTTAGGTTCACATCCTCCTGAATTTCGTTTTAATGTTTTTATTCATATCGAGAGAATTTACTCCCTCGTAGTCCCCCTGATTCTCTTGGGTACTTCTGGGTCACCCTGGGCCACCCTGGGCCACCTTGGTCCCCCCTGAATCTACCTAGAAGCAGAGGGCGAAGCAGCCTGTGTGAGGGGGCTGATTAGCCGACGCGAGGCTGGGTTTGAGAGGGCGCCAGGTCAGGGAGGGCCGCTCCCCGCCTCCCCACACATGCATAAAACATGACCTCATCTCCCCCAACACCGTGGCACACTTCCACCTTGAGCCCGGAGTGTTATGAACCTTAAATCTCTTGCCCCCCCAGAGGAGCCCCGAGGGTGCCAACTGTCACGACTCACCGCTGCCGGCTCCTTCACGCAAGATTAACGGACAGTTTTCAGCGCTTCGGCAAGCCCAGTTTCTCGTAAACTGGTTAGTTTAGCGCTGGCGTTCTCGCCCGCGAAAGGCAGCGGTCGCCTGCCACAGGCACCGCCCTGAAACAATGTTATGATGTGTTTTCACTCAAAAATTAGAGACTGAGAAGGTTCGTCGTAGGACCTCCTTTACAGGTTGGGAAAGGTGAGTGAGGGAGGTGAAGAACAGATGTGGTGAAGGGGATGTCTTGGAGGAGATGTGGTGAAGGGAATGTCTTGGAGCAGATGTGGTGAAGGGAATGTCTTGGAGGAGATGTGGTGAAGGGGATGTCTTGGAGGAGATGTGAAGGGGATGTCTTGGAGGAGATGTGGTGAAGGGGATGTCTTGGAGGAGATGTGGTGAAGGGGATGTCTTGGAGGAGATGTGGTGAAGGGAATGTCTTGGAGGAGATGTGGTGAAGGGGATGTCTTGGAGGAGATGTGAAGGGGATGTCTTGGAAGAGATGTGGTGAAGGGGATGTCTTGGAGGAGATGTGGTGAAGGGGATGTCTTGGAGGAGATGTGGTGAAGGGGATGTCTTGGAGGAGATGTGGTGAAGGGAATGTCTTGGAGCAGATGTGGTGAAGGGGATGTCTTGGAGGAGATGTGGTGAAGGGAATGTCTTGGAGGAGATGTGGTGAAGGGAATGTCTTGGAGGAGATGTGGTGAAGGGAATGTCTTGGAGGAGATGTGGTGAAGGGAATGTCTTGGAGGAGATGTAGTGAAGGGGATGTCGACGTGTACCAGTGGTAAGAGAGGTGGACAGGTCATCCTGATGGGGGTCATCCCAGAGGTCACCATCTACAGGTCATGGCCAGACAAGCCCAGACTAATTCGTGTTCTTCTTGACTTGTGGCCACCGTCGTCTTGACAGACTTGTCAGAGGTGTGTGTGTGTGTGTGTGTGTGTGTGTGTGTGTGTGTGTGTGTGTGTGTGTGTGTGTGTGTGTGTGTGTGTGTGTATTGTCCTTCATGTGGTTGCAGGGTCAAGCTAGGCTCCAAACCCCGTTTTGCAAACATTCTTAGATTAATGCAATACTCATTTCTCTGAACTACTCAGAACCTCTCTGAACTACTCAGAACCTCTCTGAACTACTCAGAACCTCTCTGAACTACTCAGAACCTCTCTGAACTACTCAGAACCTCTCTGAACTACTCAGAACCTCTCTGAACTACTCAGAACCTCTCTGAACTACTCAGAACCTCTCTGAACTACTCAGAACCTCTTTGAACTACTCAGAACCTCTTTGAACTACTCAGAACCTCTCAATCTATCAAAACTTCTCGGAACATCATAGAACCCTGAAAATACAGCATCTCTAGTGCCAATTATAGAACGGAGCGTCTCAAGTCGTTTAATATATCAAATCTTTGGTTGTGGGACTCTAGGTTGTCAGTGAACTCTAAAAAGGGTGTTATTGTACGCTAGAAGAGGTTCTAGAGTCAAGCTCTACCTCCTAAGCCTCACCTTTCCTAAAGAACAAACTCTTTACTCATGCTGGTTTTGTCGTGAATATAAAGATGGCAAATCCACAAGGGCCGTGACGAGGATTCGAACCTGCGTCCGGGAGCATCCCAGACACTGCCTTAATCGACTGAGCTACGACATGGTAAAAAGGGTTGAAACCGAAGTTCCAGTAAGTTCAGTAGAACTTCGGTTTCAACCCTTTTACCCTGTCGTAGCTCAGTCGATAACGATGACAATCACCGCCAGCGTAGACTCGTTGCCATTAGCGAGCGATAGCTGGAAAGTCGGGGCTTGGAAGTCAGAGCTTGACCCCTAAAAGCCCGCCGTTTAGGAGTCGTGTGGAGAGGCAGGCCGAGAAACAAACACACTGAGCCAAGCGCACAGATATAATGGGATTCTCCACACTGGCTAGCGATTACAGGCCGTGTTTAGCCTACACACAGGTTAATGGGGGTGGCCTCTTGACAGGTTTTCCCTCTGAGAACCTTATGTCTACCCAGAGAACATGTTCAGTGTGTGTTCTCTCGCGGACACGTTGTGGAGGAGAACATTTCCTGACCCTGAGAGAACACTGCTAAGAAGAGATGAGTGACGCGTCACACATCATCTTGAGAAGTCTCCAAGAATGTGTTAAGAACAGAGTCTATAAGGTTCACTGAGGTCCGTGAAGGCCCGGTAAGGTCCGCTAAGGTCCGCTAAGACCCGCTAAGACCCGCTAAGGCCCACTAAGGTCCGCTAAGACCCGCTAAGACCCGCTAAGGTCCGCTAAGACCCGCTAAGACCCGCTAAGACCCGCTAAGGCCCACTAAGGTCCGCTAAGGCCCGCTAAGACCCGCTAAGACTCACTAAGGTCCGCTAAGACCCGCTAAGGTCCGCTAAGACCCGCTAAGACCCGCTAAGACCCGCTAAGGCCCGCTAAGACCCGCTAAGACCCGCTAAGGCCCACTAAGGTCCGCTAAGGCCCGCTAAGACCCGCTAAGACCCGCTAAGACCCACTAAGGTCCGCTAAGACCCGCTAAGACCCGCTAAGACCCGCTAAGGTCCGCTAAGACCCGCTAAGACCCGCTAAGGCCCGCTAAGACCCGCTAAGACCCGCTAAGACCCGCTAAGACCCGCTAAGGCCCGCTAAGACCCGCTAAGGCCCGCTAAGACCCGCTAAGGTCCGCTAAGGCCCGCTAAGACCCGCTAAGACCCGCTAAGACCCGCTAAGGCCCGCTAAGACCCGCTAAGGTTCGCTAAGGCCCGCTAAGACCCGCTAAGACCCGCTAAGACCCGCTAAGACCCGCTAAGGCCCGCTAAGACCCGCTAAGACCCGCTAAGACCCGCTAAGGTCCGCTAAGACCCGCTAAGACCCGCTAAGACCCGCTAAGGCCCGCTAAGACCCGCTAAGACCCGCTAAGACCCGCTAAGGCCCACTAAGACCCGCTAAGACCCGCTAAGGCCCGCTAAGACCCGCTAAGACCCGCTAAGGTCCGCTAAGACCCGCTAAGGCCCACTAAGGTCCGCTAAGGTCCGCTAAGACCCGCTAAGACCCGCTAAGACCCGCTAAGGCCCACTAAGACCCGCTAAGACCCGCTAAGACCCGCTAAGACCCACTAAGGTCCGCTAAGACCCGCTAAGGTCCGCTAAGACCCGCTAAGACCCGCTAAGGTCCGCTAAGACCCGCTAAGACCCGCTAAGACCCGCTAAGGCCCGCTAAGACCCGCTAAGACCCGCTAAGACCCGCTAAGACCCGCTAAGACCCGCTAAGACCCGCTAAGACCCGCTAAGGTCCGCTAAGGTCCGCTAAGACCCGCTAAGGTCCGCTAAGACCCGCTAAGGTCCGCTAAGGTCCGCTAAGGCCCGCTAAGACCCGCTAAGACCCACTAAGGTCCGCTAAGACCCGCTAAGGTCCGCTAAGACCCGCTAAGGTCCGCTAAGACCCGCTAAGGCCCGCTAAGACCCGCTAAGACCCGCTAAGACCCGCTAAGACCCGCTAAGGTCCGCTAAGACCCGCTAAGACCCACTAAGGTCCGCTAAGGTCCGCTAAGGCCCGCTAAGGCCCGCTAAGACCCGCTAAGACCCGCTAAGACCCGCTAAGACCCGCTAAGACCCGCTAAGGTCCGCTAAGGCCCGCTAAGGCCCGCTAAGACCCGCTAAGACCCGCTAAGACCCGCTAAGGCCCGCTAAGACCCGCTAAGACAAGCTAAGACCCGCTAAGACAAGCTAAGACCCGCTAAGACCCGCTAAGACAAGCTAAGACCCGCTAAGACAAGCTAAGACCCGCTAAGACCCGCTAAGACCCGCTAAGACCCGCTAAGACCCGCTAAGACCCGCTAAGACGTAAAGAGGAACTAATCCCTGTGTTTGAGGCCACGACAGTACTTTATAATGTTTACAACTCGCCTTGACTCATAGCGAGAGCTTTCAACTTATTTACAAACAAATTTGAGTCCGTCGAAGTCAAGTTCATTTTGGTTCTCTTACTAAGTGGAAGTCAATGAAACAGCGAGCGTGCTTTAGCACTTACTGAAATTATTATGGCATAACAATATACTTTAAATAATAAATATATATATAAAACAGTCATTCCATGGAATTAGAAATACGAAGAGATTGTTTGACCAGACCACACACTAGAAATTGAAGGGACGACGACGTTTCGGTCCGTCCTGGACCATTCTCAAGTCGATTGTGATGAGGACAGGTAGGGACAGGTACCTGTCCTCATCACAATCGACTTGAGAATGGTCCAGGACGGACCGAAACGTCGTCGTCCCTTCAATTTCTAGTGTGTGGTCTGGTCAACATACTTCAGCCCCGTTATTGTGACTCCTCGCCTGCATACGAAGAGATATTAAAATACCTTAATTTTTATTCTAAAAAAAGACGAAGGAATATGGTATGACAGAATTGAAGAATATCTTCTTATCTTGAGGTTATCTTGAGATGATTTCGGGGCTTTTTAGTGTCCCCGCGGCCCGGTCCTCGACCAGGCCTTCACCCCCAGGAAGCAGCCCGTGACAGCTGACTAACACCCAGGTACCTATTTTACTGCTAGGTAACAGAGGCATAGGGTGAAAGAAACTCTGCCCATTGTTTCTCGCCGGCGCCTGGGATCGAACCCAGGACCACAGGATCACAAGTCCCGCGTGCTGTCCGCTCGGCCGACCAGCAATATAAATGTATGAAAGATATAACATTGGGAATATTGATTAAATTGTAAATATATCAGCACACGATACAACAAGAAACAATGAATACAGATTGGGAAGTTTAGTTTAGATCCAGAAATGACCTGGGTAAATACTGGTATGGAAATGACCTGGGTAAATACTGGTATGGAAATGACCTGAGTAAATACTGGCGTGGAAATGACCTGGGTAAATACTGGTATGGAAATGACCTGGGTAAATACTGGTATGGAAATGACCTGAGTAAATACTGGCGTGGAAATGACCTGCGTAAATACTGGTGTGGAAATGACCTGGGTAAATACTGGCATGGAAATGACCTGGGTAAATACTGGTATGGAAATGACCTGGGTAAATACTGGTATGGAAATGACCTGGGTAAATACTGGTATGGAAATGACCTGGGTAAATACTGGTATGGAAATTGAGGAGTTGATTTATGAAGCAAATTACCGGGCAGAATAATAGACGCTGGATTGCTGGATTGTTTCGAGCGTAGGTTAAACACACACATGAATGAGTTTGGGTGAATATAAATAGGAGCTGCCTCCTATAGGCCTACAGGCCTTCTTCAGTTTCTTTCAGCCTTAGGCAGCGGTGACCGGTGATGTTTAGCATCCCGTCTTGGCCAGGCGGGATGCTGAACACTCATCCTACTCATCTGACTCGCGTGTGGCCGCCTGTTAATACTCACTGAGATGAGTAATACTTTCATATACATGCGGGCGCTAGTAAGTATTCTCATACTTATACATAAACACCAGCTTGACCCACGAGCCTATAGCTACTTGCGGGCCTCAGACGCGCTCATAAAATCTTAGTTAACAGCATCAGGGTATAATCACCCTCTCTACACGCCCACTTGTGGAGTAGTAACAGGTACTAGCTGAGAGCTGCTGACCTGTTACCTGCCCCACACCATCCTATCCTGGCTGGTGAGGTGGACCCATTGAGGTTTACACTAGGATACTAGCTAGCTCTCTCTCTCTCTCTGTCTGTCTGTCTCTCTCTCTCTCTCTCTCTCTCTCTCTCTCTCTCTCTCTCTCTCTCTCTCTCTCTCCATCTCTCTCTCTCTCTCTCTCTCTCTCTCTCTCTCTCTCTCTCTCTCTCTCTCTCTCTCTCTCTCTCCATCTCTCTCTCCATCTCTCTCTCCATCTCTCTCTCTCTCTCTCTCTCTCTCTCTCTCTCTCTCCATCTCTCTCTCCATCTCTCTCTCCATCTCTCTCTCTCTCTCTCTCTCTCTCTCTCTCTCTCTCTCTCTCTCTCCATCTCCCCCTCCACTCAGAGACCAGCACGGGGCACCACACTGTACCGTACACTGGGGTCGGCTACGGTACAGACACCAGATCATAGCATGTGGCAGCCTCATAGAGGAGCAGGATGACCCTCTCACACTCCCTGGACGGGGCTGGCCCAGCAGGAGGAAAACACTCTTGGGTATAATTGTTTGACGTATTAATTATATAAGGTTTAACTGCCACGTTTAAGATAACTTAGCCGCGGTACACCAACACCACACACACGCACGTGCATCAACCACACACACACGCACGTGCACCAACCACACACACACACACTCGTGCACCAACCACACACACACACACTCGTGCACCAACCACACACACACACACTCGTACACCAACCACACACACACACACGCACGTGCACCAACCACACACACACGCACGTGCACTCCAGCGAGGCACCGGCGGATACTCTATAAAAAGAATCTTAACACCTTCCAAAAATGGTCTGAAAGTGGCTACTGAACTTTAACCCGGCCAAATGCAAGGTTATGATGATAGGAGCAGAAGATAGAGGACGTGTACACCAGTACAGGATGAAGAGGAGACTGACTTTTGCACCAGAAAAGGAGAAAGTCACGTGACATGTCTTCTCAGACCTAATAATGCCAGAGGTACAGATTAGCATCTTAACTCACCAGTGATATATCCCAAACTGGTCAACGCCCGCCAAGGCTTCAGAAAATTGGGCAAATGAGTCTTGAAGACTTTAAAATACAACGCACGTCAGACCAATTCTTGAGTATGCAGCCCCGACATAAAATAAAAAAAACACTAAATTAAAACTAGTAATAATTCAAAGATGAGCAACGCGGCTCGTTCCTGAACTAGTGTTGCACATCTTGTTTTTCTCCCCAGCACTAGAGAAGGGGAGATATCGGGGGACATGACAGCGATATACAAGATTTTGCGGGGAATTGACTAAATAGACAAAAGAGCGTTGTTCAGAGCTACCAACAACAGAAGAATCAGTCACGGATGGAAACTAGTGAAATAAATGGGCAACGTAAATGTCAGAAAGCACTTCTTAAGTGTTAAGACTCGTCAATAAGTGGAATAGTTTAGAGGAAGTGGTCTTTGATGCGACCTAAACACACACACTTGTAGTTGTAAATACATTGCAATAAACTGCATTTGTCTGGAAGATGGCGCCGATTCTGAAACCTGGAAGCACTTCTAAGTGAATGTTTTCACCCACTTAACACTATCACACCACCACCACCTTAACACACACACCACATCATCACCACACTTACCATCACACACACAGCCCTCGAGTGGTCAGCGCTCCGGGGATTCAGGCAGAAGCGCCTTGGGGAAACTTACCTCAGCAGCAGACATCATCGACCTGTACGAGGTCACTCCTTGGGCCGTGAGGCGCCACGCTGCCTCCTCCTCTCTTCTTAGTTCCCAGGTAACAGCTCTCCAGTGTCTCTTATTAACCACGAGAGGCAGAGACTAATGCGAGGGTTGATCAGGCATTGTGTTCCTGTCTATCTTCGTCAACTGTGGCCGGGACGGGGAGACGGGGAGGTGGCGCGTGGGAGTGAGGGACAGGTGTGTGCAGGGACCTTAGATGTAGGGGTGTGACGGGCCCGGACGAGGACCTAAGGGAAGCGGTGTATAAAGGGCTAAATGAAAATTGGTGAGGATGGGAAACAGTTTATTTTCCTCTATAACAAACCTGTGATAAGTCATTGAGACAGACAGACAGACGGGGATACTTGTGAAGGGTGTGGTGGTGATAGCAGGTGATGGATAGACCCCCTACCATCCTTCTGTCCCAACACGCGCCGCTATCCATCCCGCGTCACAATAGACAAATAGTCCCTCACCCTTCCTGACCCGCCAGGAGTCATTAGCTCAGTCGTAATCCTCGGCTCCTCACATTCCTGCATCCGCATTATCCAGAGTCCTTATTATCCAGAGTTATAATTACCCCAAGATCCTTATAATCCAAGGTTCCGATAATCTATACATCCTCATACTCCCAGGGGAGGTCCTCGGTAATCCACGAGACTTGCGTTCCAAATATCGGAGCAATAAGAAATAATGCCGGAACAACCGTGGACATCTTCAAGAGGAAACTAGATTTATTCCTCCAAGGAGTGCCGGACCAACCGGGCTGTGGTGGGTATGTGGGCCTGCGGGCCGCTCCAAGCAACAGCCTGGTGGACCAAACTCTCACAAGTCAAGCCTGGCCTCAGGCCGGGCTTGGGGAGTAGAAGAACTCCCAGAACCCCATCAACCAGGTGTATGTGGGCCTGCGGGACGCTCCAAGCAACAGCCTGGTGGACCAAACTCTCACAAGTCAAGCCTGGCCTCAGGCCGGGCTTGGGGAGTAGAAGAACTCCCAGAACCCCATCAACCAGGTATCAACCAGGCAATACGGGTTCCCGGGTCGTGCTGAGGTCTTCATAATGCTGGAGTCTCCCCCATTCTCCGGCGTCTGTCATTGGCAGGTTGTCTTAGGCTATATGGATGCAGCTAAGACACCCAGGGGAGCCCTGGCCTAGCCGCCTGGACCATTACAACAGACCAAAGAGTATAAAATATTATGCGTTGATCACGCCAAAATATAAATTCTATTTATCTTACTCTTTATTAAGATGAAGAAATTGTGATTATGTGCTTTTTTCTTGTGACTTTCTGATGTTTATAAGAGACTCGCAAAGAGACACCGATACATTGTGACACAGGGAGAGAGATACAGCCAGAGAGAAAGAGACATAAAGAACGACAGAGAGAGGAACACACACACACACACATTATATATATATATATATATATATATATATATATATATATATATATATATATATATATATATATATATATACATACATACAAGAGTTCTAACATTGTTGTACAGCCAGCAGCACGCGTAGCGTTTCAGGCAGGTCCTTAATCCTAATTTTCCCCGGAATACGATCCGCCAAATCGTTTAACAACCGGGTACTCATTCACTGCTGAGTGAACAGAGGCTACAGTTAAGGACTGGCACCTAGTCAATCCTCCCCGGCCACCAGTTGAGTCGTGTGCAGACCGCTTTTCATTCATAAACAGAAGATTAGGCAGCTGGATTAATGAGCATTTGGCCTGCGTTGATGAGGCCGGGCCGAGAGTTGGACTGTGTCACATTGCGTCACGCTGCGTCACACTGCGTCATTATTGCACTGGGTCACGTTAAGCTGGCCCGTGGGTGCCTGGGGTGGCACCACTGTAGGGAGAGTGCCAGCACCGTGGCACCACTGTAGGAGTACCAGCACCGTGGCACCACTGTAGGGGAAGTGCCAGCACCGTGGCCCCACGCCAGGGCCAGGCAAGATGGCGTGCGTGCGTGCGTGCGTGCAGGCAGTGGATGAGGTACAGCAACTTGCTGCAGAATTACTGTCATTGAGCCGTCACTTAACCCATGTCAGACGACGCCGTGGGTGTTGACCATTGTGGGAGTGTCGTGAGGGCCCTCCCAGGCCCTCACGACATAACCCGCCGTAACATGCCCATTGTTATACACCCACACATGCTCCACCCGCGGCGCCATGTTTGTTTACAACACCCACACATGTTCCACCCACGGCGCCATGTGTGTTTACAACACCCACACATGTTCCACCCACGGCGCCATGTGTGTTTACAACACCTACACATGTTCCACCCACGGCGCCATGTGTGTTTACAACACCCACACATGTTCCACCCACGGCGCCATGTGTGTTTACAACACCCACACATGTTCCACCCACGGCGCCATGTTTGTTTACTACACCCACACATGTTCCACCCACGGCGCCATGTGTGTTTACTACACCCACACATGTTCCACCCACGGCGCCATGTTTGTTTACTACACCCACACATGTTCCACCCACGGCGCCATGTGTGTTTACTACACCCACACACGTTCCACCCGCGGCGCCATGTGTGTTTACTACACCCACACACGTTCCACCCACGGCGCCATGTGTGTTTACTACACCCACACACGTTCCACCCACGGCGCCATGTGTGTTTACTACACCCACACACGTTCCACCCACGGCGCCATGTGTGTTTACTACACCCACACACGTTCCACCCACGGCGCCATGTGTGTTTACTACACCCACACACGTTCCACCCGCGGCGCCATGTGTGTTTACTACACCCACACACGTTCCACCCACGGCGCCATGTGTGTTTACTACACCCACACACGTTCCACCCGCGGCGCCATGTGTGTTTACTACACCTACTGGAGAGTGTTAGTGGCTCAGTAGGTAGAGCAGTAGACCGCGGTGTATGTAGTCGACGGTTCGAGGTTCTGATAGTATAGTCCAGGTGGAGGATACGGCATCATCCACGATGCCGTTGTAGGGACCCTGAGCCTCGGAGAAGAGAATAAATGGCATCCAGAGAATATCTTGTTGTGGCTCTAAATATTACCGAGTATTTGATTCTTCTACAACCTCCTCTGTGATTGTTATTATTATTGCGAAAATCAGTAGGAGCAGTGTGGAGGGTTCGAACCTTTGTTCTGCGTACTCCCAAGCACACGCCTCAGACCACTACACCACGACATGGTAAAAGGAATACAAGGTTACATAGTTACAAAACTGTATCGGTTACAAAATATGATCATTAAAAAAACAAGAATGTTTCCTATAGGTTTCAGATTTCTACTATCGCCTCCGGCACTGGGCAGGATCCCTGAATATAACGGGAATTACCCATCTGGACTGCCACAGTCAAGTGCTGGACAAGCAAGCTCGCTGCTCTTGAGTCTCTTGTTGTTTCAATGAGCCTAGAACCCAGAACCTTTGATACATTCTCAGGGCCAGTACCTAGGAGCCAGTACCCAGGGCCAGTACCTAGGAGCCAGTACCCAGGGCCAGTACCTAGGAGCCAGTACCCAGGGCCAGTACCTAGGAGCCAGTACCCAGGGCCAGTACCTAGGAGCCAGTACCCAGGGCCAGTACCTAGGAGCCGGTACCCATGGCCAGTACCTAGGAGCCAGTACCCAGGGCCAGTACCTTGGAGCCAGTACCCAGGGCCAGTACCTAGGAGCCAGTACCCATGGCCAGTACCTAGGAGCCAGTACCCAGGGCCAGTACCTAGGAGCCAGTACCCAGGGCCAGTACCTTGGAGCCAGTGCCCAGGGCCAGTACCTAGGAGCCAGTACCCAGGGCCAGTACCTTGGAGCCAGTACCCAGGGCCAGTACCTGCACTAAACAGAGAGGCTGGGCCGCCTGCTGGGGTACCTGGCATGCCTGGTACGGTCTCCGGTGCGGCCCTGGTGGCTACCAGGTACTTGGTATGCAGTACCGGTGGTGTGGGTCGGGGCACTTGCAGAAAATAATACAGCTCACCGAGTCATTTGTCAGGTGTGTGGTGGTAATTATCATTATAGAGGCTGTTTGCCACAGTTGTTAGTGCTGGCCGCGGTGGGCGGTGGTAGTGTGGATGTAGGGCGGTGGGCGGTGGGGTGGTGGGCGGTGGGGTGGTGGGCGGTGGGCGGTGGTAGTGTGGATGTAGGGCGGTGGGCGGTGGGGTGGTGGGCGGTGGGGTGGTGGGCGGTGGGCGGTGGGGCGGTGGGCGGTGGGGTGGTGGGCGGTGGGCGGTGGGGTGGTGGGCGGTGGGGTGGTGGGCGGTGGGGTCGTGGGTGGTGAGGTGGATATATCACTAGGCTAATTTGCCTTGCACATTGAATAGCGCCTTGTGGAGCAGCGGTGTAGGAAGAGGTGGGGGTGGGGGAGGCGCAGTTGAAGGCGCAGTCCGGAGGCGTGGAGAGCGGTGTTCTCACAGTGGTGGAGGCGGCGCAGTCTCCGCCTCCAGTAACTCACTCCTCCGGGTATACCGTCTAAGCGCGAAAGTGCGTCTTGGGGGTCGAAGGTTAGATCAGAAATTATCATCCCATCTGCATAAATTCACGACCCCAGAGGAGCCAAGCGCGCGCACCTGGGCGCCACGACCGGACGCGCGCACACACTGCGCCACCTACCAGGACAAGCGCTGCTCCAGCTTGTCACCCCTGTCACCGAGATCGTCCCGCGGGCGCATGTCTAGCGCAGTTGGAGGGTGTGGGTGTCGGGGTTAAACAGGGTGTCGGGGAGGGAGGGGGCAGGCAGGAGTGTGGGGGCGGGGGTCATATGAATACTGACAGTCTGGAGTCATTCGCACAGTACACAACCACAGCTGCCGAGCCCAGCTACGCCATAACTCTGTATGCTAACTGGACTAACTGCCACCACACCGCCGCTGCTGTCTGCCCGCAGTGCTCTCGTCTCAGCGAGTTAACGACTCCCATGTCACCCTAACGTCGGCTCCCATGTCACCCTCACGCCGGCTCCCATGTCACCCTCACGTCGGCTCCCATGTCACCCTCACGTCGGCTCCCATGTCACCCTCACGCCGGCTCCCATGTCACCCTCATGTCGGCACCCATGTCACCCTCACGTCGGCACCCATGTCACCCTCACGTCGGTTCCCATGTCACCCTCACGTCGGCTCCCATGTCACCCTCACGTCGGCTCCCATGTCACCCTCACGTCGGCACCCATGTCACCCTCACGTCGGCTCCCATGTCACCCTCACGCCGGCTCCCATGTCACCCTCACGCCGGCTCCCATGTCACCCTCACGTCGGCTCCCATGTCACCCTCACGCCGGCTCCCATGTCACCCTCACGCCGGCTCCCATGTCACCCTCACGCCGGCTCCCATGTCACCCTCACGCCGGCTCCCATGTCACCCTTACGCCGGCTCCCATGTCACCCTCACGTCGGCTCCCATGTCACCCTCACGCCGGCTCCCATGTCACCCTCACGCCGGCTCCCATGTCACCCTCACGCCGGCTCCCATGTCACCCTCACGCCGGCTCCCATGTCACCCTTACGCCGGCTCCCATGTCACCCTCACGTCGGCTCCCATGTCACCCTCACGCCGGCTCCCATGTCACCCTCACGCCGGCTCCCATGTCACCCTCACGTCGGCACCCATGTCACCCTCACGCCGGCTCCCATGTCACCCTCACGTCGGCTCCCATGTCACCCTCACGTCGGTTCCCATGTCACCCTCACGCCGGCTCCCATGTCACCCTCACGCCGGCTCCCATGTCACCCTCACGTCGGCACCCATGTCACCCTCACGTCGGCTCCCATGTCACCCTCACGCCGGCTCCCATGTCACCCTCACGTCGGCACCCATGCAAATCTCGAGATTTTATCCGTCTTAATACCCATTTATGGAGATAGTTTCATCGTCTGCGGATTATTTATAAGTCGAGAAATCTGTCTGAAATAACATACGTCTATTCAAGAGAAAAACAAGTTTGCAAATCCCTTAGAGGAGCATCAGGCGATACCGGATCCCGCCTAAAAGGGATTGACCGCTTCTCATTTGTTTTAGAGGCTTCTGGAGGAGCCATAGAGGGCTGTGGTGGGTGGCTCCACCCTGGTGATGGGGTCGATTAGTGTCGAGAGCCTCACAACTTGCCTCACGAGCCGAGTGTTCCTGGTATTCTAATGCCGTTGTGGTGCCTTGTCTTACATGCGATACTGATCTTAATGGCCAGCGTCAGGCACTATTGATATTTCATTCTCTCTCGCACCAATCTCCGCCGACCTGCTCCAGCAGAGGCTGAGGTACAGGAGGACGATGGTGATGGTGGTGATGGTGATGGTGGTGATGGTGCTGGTGGTGGTGATGGTGCTGGTGGTGGTGATGGAGACTAGACCCTGTGAGCGGGGGACCCGGAAATACCACAGCACCATACATCAGCAGCAAACATCAACATGATTCC
The DNA here is from genome assembly GCF_040958095.1 of Procambarus clarkii. Taxonomy (NCBI): domain Eukaryota; kingdom Metazoa; phylum Arthropoda; class Malacostraca; order Decapoda; family Cambaridae; genus Procambarus; species Procambarus clarkii. The sequence goes on along the minus strand of NC_091208.1, from coordinate 23,078,071 downwards.
ATCAGAAGCAACGCAAACCTTCTGAACACCCAAGAATCAATCAGTTACTTGAGAATTAAACTTCCTTTGACCTAAATGGTGAC
>NC_091208.1:22900488-23072988 GCF_040958095.1 Procambarus clarkii | reverse complement strand
GCTTGACTTTATAGCGCTGGTAAGATTTACAGCCAGGCGTAAAACATGTGTAAATCCCTCGCTGGTTTACATGGGGGGGTGACGGAGGGGGGGGGGTGAGGGGTCATGCAGGGGAGGGGGGGTGAGGGGTCATGCAGGGGAGGGGGGGTGAGGGGTCATGCAGGGGAGGGGGAAGGTTTCTCCCCCCTCCCCTACTCTCTGTTCCTGCCCTTCCTCACACCAACACCCAGACGAGGGTCGTAAGGCGTTTGTATCATCATGTTAACGAGAGCTTTTCCTCAGGTTAAGTTTATTAAACCTTGTTCCTCTAGTCGTGTTCTCCAGCCCTGGTCAGTCCCCAGTCGTGTTCTCCAGCCCTGGTCAGTCCCCAGTTGTGTTCTCCAGTCCTGGTCAGTCCCCAGGCGTGTTCTCCAGTCCTGGTCAGCCCCCAGTTGTGTTCTCCAGTCCTGGTCAGTCCCCAGTTGTGTTCTCTAGTCCTGGTCAGTCCCCAGTCGTGTTCCCCAGTCCTGGTCAGTCCCCAGTCGTGTTCTCCAGCCCTGGTCAGTCCCCAGTCGTGTTCTCCAGCCCTGGTCAGTCCCCAGTCGTGTTCTCCAGCCCTGGTCAGTCCCCAGTTGTGTTCTCCAGCCCTGGTCAGTCCCCAGTCGTGTTCTCCAGTCCTGGTCAGTCCCCAGTTGTGTTCTCCAGTCCTGGTCAGTCCCCAGTCGTGTTCCCCAGTCCTGGTCAGTCCCCAGTCGTGTTCCCCAGTCCTGGTCAGTCCCCAGTCGTGTTCCCCAGTCCTGGGCAGCCCTCAGCCCTGGCCAGCCCTGGGCAGCCCTCAGCCCTGGCCAGCCCTGGTCAGTCCCCAGGTGTGTTCTCCAGTCCTGGGCAGTCCTCAGCCCTGGCCAGCCCTGGGCAGCCCTCAGCCCTGGCCAGCCCTCAACCCTGGCCAGCCCTCAGCCCTGGCCAGCCCCCAGTTGTGTTCTCCAGCCCTGGCCAGCCCTCAACCCTGGCCAGCCCTGAGCCCTGGCCAGCCCTCAGCCCTGGCCAGCCCTCAGCCCCACAACACAAGATGGAGGCCTGCACCAGCCATGTGAGTCAAGGGGGCTACACATAAGGCGTGCTCTCACCCGCCGCCCATTACTAGCGTGGCCAGGATGGACTCTTTTTGTTGTTGGTGTTGGCCTCCAGCATGATGTAAACACGTCATGGTTATCCCAGGAACAAGTTATGGTAAAGTGAACGAGGAAGGTTATTCTCCAAGATCACTGCGAGCTGCAAACATCAGCCCTCGCACGGAATATTAAACAGGTGTGGGGGGCCCAGTCTTGCAGCAGGTGTGGGGGGCCCAGGCTGTGTGCTTGTGTTTTGGAGCAGGTGTGGGGGGCCCAGGCTGTGTGCTTGTGTCTTGGAGCAGGTGTGGGGGGGGGCCAAGGCTGTGTGCTTGTGTCTTGGAGCAGGTGTGGGGGGCCCAGGCTGTGTGCTTGTGTCTTGGAGCAGGTGTGGGGGGCCCAGGCTGTGTGCTTGTGTCTTGGAGCAGGTGTGGGGGGGCCAGGCTGTGTGCTTGTGTCTTGGAGCAGGTGTGGGGGGCCCAGACTGTGTGCTTGTGTCTTGGAGCAGGTGTGGAGGGCCCAGGCTGTGTGCTTGTGTCTTGGAGCAGGTGTGGGGGGCCCAGGCTGTGTGCTTGTGTCTTGGAACAGGTGTGGGGGGCCCAGGCTGTGTGCTTGTGTCTTGGAGCAGGTGTGGGGGGCCCAGGCTGTGTGCTTGTGTCTTGGAGCAGGTGTGGGGGGACAGGCTGTGTGCTTGTGTCTTGGAGCAGGTGTGGGGGTGCCCAGGCTGTGTACATGTGTCCTGGAGCAGGTGTGGGGGGCCAAGGCTGTGTGCTTGTGTCTTGGAGCAGGTGTGGGGGGGCCAGGCTGTGTGCTTGTGTCTTGGAGCAGGTGTGGGGGGCCCAGGCTGTGTGCTTGTGTCTTGGAGCAGGTGTGGGGGGCCCAGGCTGTGTGCTTGTGTCTTGGAGCAGGTGTGGGGTGCCCAGGCTGTGTACATGTGTCCTGGAGCAGGTGTGGGGGGCCCAGGCTGTGTACATGTGTCCTGGAGCAGGTGTGGGGTGCCCAGGCTGTGTACATGTGTCCTGGAGCAGGTGTGGGGGGCCCAGGCTGTGTACATGTGTCCTGGAGCAGGTGTGGGCCGAAGGTTCCTGTATCAGACCGTCCTCCCAGGTGTGGGCTGCCCTGGTGAGCTATGTTATCTTCTTCTCACTGAGTAATACTTCTCCAACAGGGCAATATAACCTAAAGGTACCTACAGGCCGCTAGCCAGACCCGTCCTCAACTTTCAATTAGATAACGTGTTATCCGCCCCCCAGCCGTGACCTTCCTGACCCCTAGCACCTCCCCTAGCACTGCTCCTAGCACCTCCCCTAGCACCTCCCCTAGCACCTCCCCTAGCACTGTTCCTAGCACCTCCCCTAGCACCGCTCCTAGCACCTCCCCTAGCACCGCTCCTAGCACCTCCCCTAGCACCGCTCCCAGCCGTGACAGTTCTCACAGCAAATCCATTACCACGAGAAACTACACCGAGTATTTTGAATATTAGAACTGTGGATTCATGTAAGATCTTTGGGTAGACGCGGGTGTTGTCATGCCTCGCAGGTGTTAGAGCCCAGCATCACATGTTGACCGGAAGGTGTTTGAAGATGTTGAATGAGTTCTTGTTACCCGCAGATACAACGCTAGTGACGTCATGGAGATATCCATTGATATCTGCTACTGACTGAGGGCCTGGGGGGGAGGGAGGGTTGCAAGGCTGTCATCCATCAGTGAGAGTCATTGACGGATGGCAGCACATCCGTCTTGGTCAGAGTAGTCGTGGGTGGTGAGGTCTGATCGGACCGTAGCCAATCAGCCGGGGGCTTGTCAATCAGTCAACTAGCCAGACAGTCAATCAGTCAAATGGTCAGTTATCACTGAATATATCAACTGGACGGCAGTCATCAGTGAATCCATCAATCAGCTGAGCAAGGGCCAGACAACTTCCACACACTCACACGCCGGCTACACCCTCTCACCTGTGTCGTCTGCCACTTTGACCAGGGGACTTGACCAGGGGACTTGACCAGGGGATTTGACCAGGGGGACTTGACCAGGGGGACTTGACCAGGGGGACTTGACTAAGGGACACTGAACAGGGGGCCCTGGTGCAGGACGTGAACGGTTCCTGTTCAATCTACTGGAAAAAAAGTTCGACAATTTTGTAAACGCCTCGAATATCCGGCAGACGTGTTGTTGTGCAGGTGGTGGTAGTGGTGATGGTGGTGATGGTAGTGGTGATGGTGGTGGTTCAGATGGTGATGGTTCAGGTGGTGATGGTTCAGGTGGTGATGGTAGTGGTGATGGTAGTGGTGATGGTAGTGGTGATGGTGGTGGTTCAGGTGGTGATGGTTCAGGTGGTGATGGTGGTGGTTCAGGTGGTGGTGATGGTGGTGGTTCAGGTGGTGGTGGTGGTGGTGGTGGTGGTTCTGGACTAAGGTAAAGCTTGCTCACCTGCCAGTGTTGCCAACACGTGAGCTTGCTGATCTCAACGTATTTTGCATAAGCGGCCAAGCAGAATTTGCATATTCTGAGATTCATTGCTCAGCCCCCGGTCGTTATGGAGGTCGTTAATTGATATTGGCAGCCAAACAAGGAAAACACTACTCAAAGCTACCTGTATTTCAGGAAAACATCTTTATCGTCATATATATATAAGTCTAATACTGGCTCATGAGAGCTCAGGGTATGTGGTCTGAACCATAGGAGGGAACTGAGACCCATTGGGGCTGTGGGAACGGGCTAATGAGAGAGTGATTTCCTAAAGGTAAGATTGACTTAAGCCATTATGACTATATAGCACTTGGAAGGGTCAGGATAAGGATTTAGGATCGTACGGGGAGAAAGGAATGGTGGTCAATCATTTGGACGGTCGGGGATTGAACGCCGACTTGCATGAAGTGAGACCGTCGGTCTCTCTCTCTCACTAGCTGCGGGTTGTTTGTGTATTTGTAATTTGCCGTTTGTTTCTCTATAGATAGGATAAAATATTTTATTCTGTTACAGCTGTTGTATTTCCAGCTATCCATATGTAGAATAAAACCGAGCAATGTTGTTGTTGTTAAAGATTCGCTACTTGGAACGAGGTTCCAAGTAGCACGGGCTATGGTGAGCCCGTAGTAAGCCCAAGCAAGTGGCATCTTTGCCAGTATTGTGATTGGTGTTGTTCGTCCTTCCTATGCGATAAACCAACCCAAAACCCGGAGAGTGCTTAGTTTTACCAGGAGATCACCCAGGGCTCTTCTGGCTCTTGGAGACGGGCGCAACGTCACACGTTTAGGGGATGCGGCTCCAACACTTAGCCTCGTTGTCACGTGCACACACCCACTCGAGCCGCTGTGACTCCCCACTCTCTCCTCAATCCCCTTTGTTTTATTCTTATTATTCTATTCTACCCTGTCGTCTTGCACGCTAATGACAACCAAACACTCTACCAACTCCCTACCAGTAATCAACCAGAACTTCCCTTCCACATCTGGAAGTTCACTACCCTGACATCTTCAGGTTCTTCAGGGTTTATCTCCCAGGATCCTCCGCAGCTCCTCCAGGCTGCTACACCGTGAAGTCTTCCTTGATCAACAACGGTGCTTCACCACTGGTATCACAAAAGCATGTGAACTTTACTCCACTGCTTCTCCTCTCACAGCTTGAGGTTCAACTCCTCACTATAGGGTCTGCTCTTCCACAGAGCTCAGTGTTTCTTCAATAGCCTTGGAGTTCCATCCACTGAATCCTCCTCTACTGGCCTCGAAGCAACTCCTTCCAAAGACAAACCTGCAACCTATTGACGCGCCAATAAAAATGTTTCCCTTTAAACACAAACGAAAATAACCGCATAATATGTTGGCACTTAACATCTCTCTACATACTGTGAGAGTGGACTCCCCCGTTTGGGCGGGTCCATGCTCCGCCCGGCCAGGCGGCCTCGAGGCAGCTACTCCGCCAGGAGCTGGGCTCTCTCAGTCACCTGCCAGCGCTCGGAGGAGATGAATGTCGCTCCGTCCTCTAGGACGTTCCTCCATCTCTACTCTTTTATTTTAGGTCTTCTGCCTTACCAAAACATGTCTAACGTATTAATAAACATTCGCTACGATCGCTGGGCACGCGATCAACTCCCGGCAATCACTGTAAACTGGCTAAATTTGGGCTTACCGCAATAAGGTCTCCTGCAGGGCGCTCTGTGACAGGGCGGTGACACTCAGGCTACCCATAGAACTGCCTTAACTGCCCCCTCAACACCTGCAGTTCCTGACTTGAGCTGACACGCCTCCTAACTTATTCCTCAGTTGAGACGTCTATCCACTTCCTTCTTCTTGAGGGTATATCAACTTGGAGTGCCTCTCTAATAGGAACAAACACGGAGTGCAGCTTCCCCTCACGACTTCTTCAGCTCAAATGGCTCAAGCTTCTCTCAAACGAGCCTCACGTCGCCTCCAGCAAATTATCCACATCGCATAACCAGTCATTTCTCTATATCCTGATTCACTGCCCATATTCTTAAATTGTTTATCAAACCCCAACCAATTATTTTACATCTGTATCTTCATGTCCACACTTCTGTGACCTCGTATTCAGGTCAGGTCTTGCTGAATAACTCTCAAGGGGAGACTCGTTTCTCCTGCAGGCTGAGATCATAACAGCAGTCAATTCAATTTCTTTCTTTATTATGCACCCCATACCCGTCCCGTGGGCGGTGGTGTAAAGGATTACAGAGGCACATAATCGGTTCAGGAACTGAACCCTCTAGTTCGTTTAGCTAAGCAAATAACAATTTTTGACGCTAGTTACAAAATTATTAATGTTGTATATGCATGTTCACATTCTCATACATACATGTACATATATATATATATATATATATATATATATATATATATATATATATATATATATATATATATATATATATATATATATATATATATACGTATACACATATACATACACATACATATCTAATCACCCACACAATTACACACATCAATAATCTTTGTGTCACAAGTGATCAACAAGAGGCTCACAACAGTCACTATACAAGGCACTTTACATCTGTAGTGAGTCACACAGTTACTAGTCTTGCTCCACACCCACCCAACTGGGCGGCAGCTTTACAGTCATGTGCTCCACACCCACCCAACTGGGCGGCAGCTTTACAGTCATGTGCTCCACACCCACCCAACTGGGCGGCAGCTTTACAGTCATGTGCTCCACACCCACCCAACTGGGCGGCAGCTTTACAGTCATGTGCTCCACACCCACCCAACTGGGCGGCAGCTTTACAGTCATGTGCTCCACACCCACCCAACTGGGCGGCAGCTTTACAGTCATGTGCTCCACACCCACCCAACTGGGCGGCAGCTTTACAGTCATGTGCTCCACACCCACCCAACTGGGCGGCAGCTTTACAGTCATGTGCTCCACACCCACCCAACTGGGCGGCAGCTTTACAGTCATGTGCTCCACACCCACCCAACTGGGCGGCAGCTTTACAGTCATGTGCTCCACACCCACCCAACTGGGCGGCAGCTTTACAGTCATGTGCTCCACACCCACCCAACTGGGCGGCAGCTTTACAGTCATGTGCTCCACACCCACCCAACTGGGCGGCAGCTTTACAGTCATGTGCTCCACACCCACCCAACTGGGCGGCAGCTTTACAGTCATGTGCTCCACACCCACCCAACTGGGCGGCAGCTTTACAGTCATGTGCTCCACACCCACCCAACTGGGCGGCAGCTTTACAGTCATGTGCTCCACACCCACCCAACTGGGCGGCAGCTTTACAGTCATGTGCTCCACACCCACCCAACTGGGCGGCAGCTTTACAGTCATGTGCTCCACACCCACCCAACTGGGCGGCAGCTTTACAGTCATGTGCTCCACACCCACCCAACTGGGCGGCAGCTTTACAGTCATGTGCTCCACACCCACCCAACTGGGCGGCAGCTTTACAGTCATGTGCTCCACACCCACCCAACTGGGCGGCAGCTTTACAGTCATGTGCTCCACACCCACCCAACTGGGCGGCAGCTTTACAGTCATGTGCTCCACACCCACCCAACTGGGCGGCAGCTTTACAGTCATGTGCTCCACACCCACCCAACTGGGCGGCAGCTTTACAGTCATGTGCTCCACACCCACCCAACTGGGCGGCAGCTTTACAGTCATGTGCTCCACACCCACCCAATTGGGCGGCAGCTTTACAGTCATGTGCTCCACACCCACCCAACTGGGCGGCAGCTTTACAGTCATGTGCTCCACACCCACCCAACTGGGCGGCAGCTTTAGTCATGTGCTCCACACCCACCCAACTGGGCGGCAGCTTTACAGTCATGTGCTCCACACCCACCCAACTGGGCGGCAGCTTTACAGTCATGTGCTCCACACCCCACCCAACTGGGCGGCAGCTTTACAGTCATGTGCTCCACACCCACCCAACTGGGCGGCAGCTTTACAGTCATATGCTCCACACCCACCCAACTGGGTGGCAGCTTCGTTCCAAGCTCGCTTCCTTCTATACGTTAGGCTTCCCGACGTATTTACCTGAATTTACCTGAGGTCCACTAACACTAGTGGTCTCCACGAAGACAGGAATTCTTGCGTGAATATAATAACAATTTAAACAATTTTTTCCATTTAGATATATACAAGAGTTGTTACATTCTTGTAGAGCCACTAGTACGCGTAGCGTTTCGGGCAGGTCCCTGGAATACGATCCCCGCCGCGAAGAATCCTTGTTACAACCAAGTACACATTTTACTGTTGAGTTAAACAGAGGCTACAGTTAAGGATTTGCGCCCAGTAAATCCTCCCCGGCCAGGATACGAACCATGACAAAGCGCTCGCGGAACGCCAGGCGAGTGTCTTACCACTACACCACGGAGACTGTTGGGGGCCTTAATCTTTCATAGGTGCTACTAGACTGACCCTTTTATTGCTTAACAACAGTTAGCCAATGGTTATCAAGATTTGATCAATTAATATCTTGATACGGTAATCACTCGCTCAAATATTGACTTTGATGATTGATTACTATCATATTATCATACTAATGAAGGAATAATGAAATAGAACTAATTAACCATCATTTGAGACTGATATAGTTGCAAGTCAAGTGAATTAAATTTGTATAAAGTTATTGCAACAACAGTTTGATGGGTTGTGCTAGGATACAGAGCAACAACAGTTTGATGGGTTGTGCTAGGATACAGAGCAACAACAGTTTGATGGGTTGTGCTAGGATACAGAGCAACAACAGTTTGATGGGTTGTGCTAGGATACAGAGCAACAACAGTTTGATGGGTTGTGCTAGGATACAGAGCAACAACAGTTTGATGGGTTGTGCTAGGATACAGAGCAACAACAGTTTGATGGGTTGTGCTAGGATACAGATTAAGTAGGTTATTAATAACTCCAGTTTGATGTATTTTTATTGTTAATTCTAATTAATTTTTTACAAATTATTCATGTGGTAAAATCTCAACAGGTTAAAGGCCCTCAGCTATAAGAAGTCCCATCACAGCTCACGTGTCTGTCCCATCACAGCTCCCGTCTTTGTCCCATCACAGCTCCCGTCTTTGTCCCATCACAGCTCCTGTCTCTGTCCCATCACAGCTCCCGTCTTTGTCCCATCACAGCTCACGTGTCTGTCCCATCACAGCTCCTGTCTCTGTCCCATCACAGCTCCTGTCTCTGTCCCATCACAGCTCCCGTCTTTGTCCCATCACAGCTCCCGTCTTTGTCCCATCACAGCTCCTGTCTCTGTCCCATCACAGCTCCCGTCTTTGTCCCATCACAGCTCCCGTCTTTGTCCCATCACAGCTCCTGTCTCTGTCCCATCACAGCTCCCGTGTCTGTCCCATCACAGCTCCTGTCTCTGTCCCATCACAGCTCCTGTCTCTGTCCCATCACAGCTCCCGTCTTTGTCCCATCACAGCTCCTGTCTCTGTCCCATCACAGCTCCTGTCTCTGTCCCATCACAGCTCCCGTCTTTGTCCCATCACAGCTCCTGTCTCTGTCCCATCACAGCTCCTGTCTCTGTCCCATCACAGCTCCCGTCTTTGTCCCATCACAGCTCCCGTCTCTGTCCCATCACAGCTCCCGTCTCTGTCCCATCACAGCTCCCGTCTCTGTCCCATCACAGCTCCCGTCTTTGTCCCATCACAGCTCCCGTCTTTGTCCCATCACAGCTCCCGTCTCTGTCCCATCACAGCTCCCGTGTCTGTCCCATCACAGCTTCCGTCTTTGTCCCATCACAGCTTCCGTGTCTGTCCCATCACAGCTCCCGTGTCTGTCCCATCACAGCTCACGTGTCTGTCCCATCACAGCTCCTGTCTCTGTCCCATCACAGCTCCTGTCTCTGTCCCATCACAGCTCCCGTGTCTGTCCCATCACAGCTCACGTCTTTGTCCCATCACAGCTCCTGTCTCTGTCCCATCACAGCTCCCGTCTCTGTCCCATCACAGCTCCCGTCTTTGTCCCATCACAGCTCCCGTCTTTGTCCCATCACAGCTCCCGTCTTTGTCCCATCACAGCTCCTGTCTCTGTCCCATCACAGCTCCCGTCTTTGTCCCATCACAGCTCCCGTCTTTGTCCCATCACAGCTCCCGTCTTTGTCCCATCACAGCTCCTGTCTCTGTCCCACTACAAGGCTCAGCTCAGAGACAGTCTGGACTACAGAACTAAGGAATCTTGTGTATTTAATAATCTTAGTTCATGTTAATAAATTCAGGACATTATATATATATAATTTACAACACGTAGGTATTAACAATTATCAACTATTTACTCAAGAACTTACTAAATACACTTGGGGCTTAATTTGGAATTGGTACACACTGAAATCCCGTTAGCGTGTTGCATCAAATGAACAAATCCACAAGGACCGTGACGAGGGTTCGAATGCATGTCTGAGAGGATCCCAGACGCTGCCTTAATCGACTGAGCTACGACATGGGTTAGCTCAGTCGATTAAGGCAGCGTCTGGGATGCTCTCGGACGTAGGTTCGAATCCTCGTCACGGCTCCCTTGTGGATTTGTTCATTTGAATTGGTGTTATACAAGAGGTCATCCTGTTTTAGAGACACGTGGTAGTGTAACAACCGTGGTAGAGTAACTACCACGTGCTCAGTAACTGACGTACGTAGACGTACCTTTGGTAACCTAACTACTGATTGATTGATGAAGATTAAGCCACCCAAAAGGTGGCACGGGCATGAATAGCCCGTAAGTGGTGTCCCTTTTGAGCCATTACCAGTATCAAGAGCTGATACTGGAGATCTGTGGAGGTGCGACTGCACCCTGCGTGACGGGAGATGTCTCCCGTGCCTAACTGCTACAGGTACGTCTTGCCCGGGTCAAGACCCTCCACTTAGCACTGTCAAGTGACCACTGGTCAAGTGACGGCTTCCTGTCACTGCTGGCAAGTGTCCACGATGGTCAACACGACGCTTAATCTCATGCTCACAAACCACATTTTAATGTGTAATAAATAAATTAGAAATATATAAATAGGACATAAATATAACATACACACATATAGTATATATAATAATGATATATCATAACTCAAGTATATATATATATATATATATATATATATATATATATATATATATATATATATATATATATATATATATATATATATATATATATATATATATATATATATATATATATATATATCTCACGTGTATAATCCCGCTTAATAATTCCCCTCAAAAAAAGGTCAATTATGTACATTGGTAATTATGTCATGGAAACTGAATTGTCTTTTTTCTCTCGGTTATTTATTTGAATTTATGTTAAGCCCGCTATCTCTACCGGCCTTGACGGGACAGATCTTCTCCAAGACCTTTCAAAGACACACAAAAAATATATTAAACGCTGTCGTCGACTTGGCGAACTTGTCTTAAAGATCTCCCCATAGTTCCTGAGAATTGTTTTCAGGATGAATTTTAAAATTAAATATTGTCTTGTCATTTACGTCTTCAGTGGGCTTGTTATCCTGTGGGAAAAGATATCTATTGTCTGACCTTCATTGTTGTTTGTTGACCCTGGTGCTCGTGTCCCATGTGTCCCGTACTTTGGGGGACCTTTTGAAGTGGTCTGGATTAATATCTTCCAATATATTCCATGTTTTATGTTTGACTTAAGGTGAGCAGCACTTTCAGAATGGTTCAGTGATGAAGCGACGGACTTCAGCACCAGGAGGGAAGGCTCAGGTCGCCGGGGTGACTCATATTTATGTCTCCTGACGCAGACATCTTTGCTGCAGGTTTTGTCGTGATGACGCTGGTAGGAGAGAGGGTAGGGACGCTCTGAGGCCACGGTAGGTCATCACCTTCCCTGTCACGGATGGTCACAACTTCTTGGTGACTTCTGAAAAACAAAAGCTTGTATTAGTGTCATTGTGTGATGGGAGTAATGGATATTACTCTCTCTCTCCTAGGCTAATCAAGCTCCTCCTAGCTAAGGACACGACCATATATGAAGTCACCAATCCAGTGCTGGCTGAAACCTGACTGAGTGACGTACACTTCACCCACTACACCAAACTCTCACAAGTCAAGTCTGGCCTCGGGCCGGGCTTGGAGAGTAGAAGAACTCCCAGAACCCATCAACCAGGTATCAACCAGGTAACCAGGCCACGCCATTTTCAAGCAAATTGTATTCTGTGAATTATTTGTCGTTGTATTTTCTTCAATAAGGATGCCGGGAGGACCGACAGGAACACCTTGATCTAAAGTTACGTTGTTAAGGAACACAACGGGAGAGAACTTGCCTTAGTGGAGGAGCATCTTGCTCTCCTGCTCGAGTATTCTCTAGTCCTGCTGCTTCGCCTCCTCCTTCTCCTTCATCTGCCCTGCGTCCGTGCCGGGTCTCGGGTTGTTCCAGGGCTGCACGTCGGCGGAGATGAAGATGAGGTAGATGGTGTTGCTGACCAGGTACGTCGCTGAGGAGATGAGGAACACCGTCCTCCATGCGCTCAGCGATTGCTGAGGGAGAGAACAGAGTGAGAGAGAGAAAGAGAGGGGGAGAAGGGAGAGCAAAGGAGAGACGGTGAGAACGGGTGACAGGCATCAAGAGGTAGAGATAGAGAGGAAAATGTAAATTATCAAGTGATGAGGATCAGTAGGAGAAATGGATTCATATGGGACACAAGATGAAAATATTTCACATCCTCGGTGAAAGGTTCCAGATGTTTATACTACAAAAGAAGCATTTCCTGGACGCTAGCGGGAGGCCAACACCTGAGTGGACCATCTCCTGGACGCTAGCGGGAGGCCAACACCTGTGTGGAGCATCTCCTGGACGCTAGCGGGAGGCCAACACCTGAGTGGAGCATCTCCTGGACGCTAGCGGGAGGCCAACACCTGAGTGAAGCATCTCCTGGACGCTAGCGGGAGGCCAACACCTGTGTGGAGCATCTCCTGGACGCTAGCGGGAGGCCAACACCTGAGTGGAGCATCTCCTGGACGCTAGCGGGAGGCCAACACCTGAGTGGAGCATCTCCTGGACGCTAGCGGGAGGCCAACACCTGAGTGAAGCATCTCCTGGACGCTAGCGGGAGGCCAACACCTGAGTGAAGCATCTCCTGGACGCTAGCGGGAGGCCAACACCTGAGTGAAGCATCTCCTGGACGCTAGCGGGAGGACAACACCTGAGTGGAGCATCTCCTGGACGCTAGCGGGAGGACAACACCTGAGTGGAGCATCTCCTGGACGCTAGCGGGATCTCCAAATACAGAGAGAGGCGGGACTCACGTTGTTTTCAGTGATGGCGCCAGTGACTGCTGGGGCGACGAAGCCAGATATGTTGGCGATGGCGTTGGTGAGGCCCATGAGGGAGCCGGCCAGGTTGGGGGAGAGGTCCTGGTGGGAGCACATGTAGCCGCTGTACGAGGCCCCGTTGAAGCCAACAGCCACACACAGCATCCCCATGGCCAGCTTCGCGTCGCAGTTCACAAAGCACATGGCAATGAGGCCCAACATCGGTCCGTAAACACCTGAAGAACATCAAAAGAGACAAAATGTGTAACGAGAGCTGTGATAGATCATTTGCTGACACCAAGTCACAATAACATCTGTAAAGAAAGGAAAATGGCGACGTTTCGGTCCGTCCTGGACCTGATAGTGGTCCGCCTTTTCCCTGACAATGGTCCGGGGTGGACCGAAACGTCACCCACTTCATCTCGTTTCAGATGAGATGAAACAAGTGTTTCCCTTAACCACCGATCACTGAAGATGAGTGTACAAATAAAATTGACTAAATAACCCATGTTCAGAGGTCGTCCTCTGAGGGCGGTCTACTTCACACAAGTTAATGGTTCGTGAACAAATCCACAAGGGCCGTGGCGAGGATTCGAACCTGCGTCCGGGAGCATCCCAGACATCGTCTGGGATGTCTGGGATGCTCCCGGACGCAGATTCGAATCCTCGTCACGGCCCTTGTGGATTTGTTCATTTGATGCATCACGTTAGTGTGATCTCTGTGTGTGTTAATGGTTCGTCTTGGTAATAGGAATATATATGTTTTGGGCCGTCATGCCTGACACCACTACAGCCGTCATAAGGTAATCTTCCTTGCCAGGTCTGTGACTTGCTTGTAAAGCAGTTTAGCTTAGTTTATTATATTTGTTATGCACCCCATACCCATCTTGTGGGCGGTATTGTACCCCATATCTATCCGGTGGGTGATGGAGGTGGACCTCATACCCATCCTGTGGGCAGTATTGGACCCCATACTCATCCTGTGGGCAGTATTGGACCCCATACTCATCCTGTGGGCAGTATTGGACCCCATACTCATCCTGTGGGCAGTATTGGACCCCATACTCATCCTGTGGGCAGTATTGGACCCCCTAACCATCCTGTGGATGGTAGTGCACCCAATACCTATCATGTGGGCGGTAGTGGAAAACGTCACAGAGGCACATAATGGGCACAAGGATTGAGCCCCAAAATTCATTTAGTTAAGCAAGTTAGTGTTGATAGGTTAGTTACACAGGTCAATATATATATATATATTGTTACATCAACAATGGATTTGAGAACGACCACAAGTACAGTCTCCATGCTAAGCAACTTACATATGTAGTGAGGTAGTTTCATAATTTGATTAGTTTATCATACACACCGCCCCCCCTCCCCCCCCCACCACATCTAGTGTGCCGCGATGAAGTGGTTACAGTCACCCATAGTAACTACCTACAGTTCGCAGTGAAACAACCTGGGGCCAGATTCACGAAGGAGTTACACAAGTACTTACGAACGTGTACATCTGTCTTCAAACTTTGGCAGCTTTGGTTACATTTATTAAACAGTTTACAAGCATGAAAACTTGCCAATCAACTGTTGTTATTGTTATAAACAGCCTCCTAGTGCTTCGGAGCTCATTAACTGTTTAATAATTGTAAACAAAGCCGCCAAAGATTCAGAAAGGATGGACAGGCTCGTAAGTGTTTGCGTAACTACTTCGTGAATCTGGCCCCTGTTCTTTTACAAAGAACGTCGCACTTCGATCGTATGCGTTACATATGGCCAAAAATTGTCGTACTAGAAAACTGGAAGCGGTTGGCGAAAGTGACGTAATGTCCCGTTTTCTGTTTTGGATCCTCTGGTAGGTTAGGATATAGGCACTTTAAATTGACCGTTTTCTTGACGTTGGGAAACCTGAGGAGGACGAGCTGCGTAAACGGGAGATATTTGGCTAAAAAAATCCGGTGGTTGATCATTTTGAATGTAAAACAAGCATAAGATTCCGACGTTTCTGGGTAGCCTAAAGTACTATACTTCTCTTTCCTTCGAAATCTCCATTGTTTATGTATTATATATAAATACTCTTGTATAAATATGATTATTATACTTGTGATTTTATGTCTTAATAACCACATTATAACACGTACTAATAACTTCTCCCCCGTGTCAACCTACCCTGGCTTTGTGCCCTGGAGAGGCCACTCCAGACCGACAACCAGAGCGCAACTCCATAGTCTCCTGAGACTGATGGATGCCTATGCAGGCGATGAGTCACAATAACGTGGCTGAAGTATGTTGACCAGACCACACACTAGAACTTGAAGGGACGACGACGTTTCGGTCCGTCCTGGACCATTCTCAAGTCGATTGAGATCGATTCAAGTCAAGTCGATTGAGTCGATTCTCAAGTCGACTTGAGAATGGTCCAGGACGGACCGAAACGTCGTCGTCCCTTCACCTTCTAGTGTGTGGTCTGGTCAACATGGATGCCTACTAATTACCTATTGCCATGGAGAGTCTCCTGACGGCGATGAAGGAAATCTTGCCCTTAGCGATAACCCGGTCGATGATGGCACAGTATATGAGGCTGAAGATCCACATGACCAGGTACGGCAGTGCTGACACCAGCCCATTCTGTTGGCAGAGGGAGTGTCATTAGCAGCAGGTATGGTGGCCAACCCCTCACAGTATTCAAGAAAGAACTCGATAAAAACCTCTAAAGGATACCTGATCAACCAGGCTGTGATTCATTACGTCAGGCTGCGAGCAGCTGCGTCCAAAAGCCAGACTGGACAGTCCATTAACCGGGAGGCCTAGTCACAGACCGGGGCGCGGGGACCTTGAACCCCCTTGAATCATCTTAAGGTATGTCCCCAATAACTGGGTCCGCTGGAGTGATCTTTGCAGGAAAGATGCCCAGTCATTATACTCTGCGAGTGTCCACCAAGTACACCTGCTACACCTGCAGGTGCCATATATATAGAGTGCAACACTTACACTCTTCATGTCGAAGTGCTGGATGTTATTGAGGTAGGTGGGGAGCTCCGTGAGGAGCGTGTAGAACCCCCAGTTGTAGCCGAAGTGGACCACGATGACGGCCCACACTGGGACGGATGTCAACACGGCCTTCCAGGGCAACGGCAAGGGCTGTGGTGAAGGGAGGAGAGGCAAGGGTCAACATCATACTCATACCAAACAATATGTTAGTGTTGTGTTGTCCCTGTAGAACAAAATGACCCAGAAGTTAGTGACAGCACCGCTCCTGTGCCAGGTAAGTCCACTACGGACTCACCATAGCCCGTGCTAATTGCTCCGTTCCTCTGCCAGGTAGGTTACGGGCTCACCATAGCCCGTGCTACTTGGAACTTGTTTCGAGTAGCTGAATCTATAACAACAACAACCCTGTAGAACCATTGAGACTGATTAGCTCAGCGAAGACATCACAAACGCAAAGTGTGCTTGCAAAATTTAATATTATTTTTTTGTAGAGATGACCGAATTTAAATATAGTGTTATAATATTATTAACCTATTATTTATTTTACTATGCAGATCAATATGTTGGCATATGTAATAAATTGTATAGAATCCATTTCGTGTAATGTAAGTCAATCCTTCGGTTTATACACGTTTTCTAATAATACTTTCTACCAAATTTGTCAAAGAACATGTTACTCTTTAAAGGGATAACTACACAATTTGAAATACCGAACTGTACCTTATCTCTCTTCTTGCCGCAGTAGCGAATAATGTATTTTTTTTCTTCCTCGGAGATTCTGGGATGAGTCCCCGGGTTATCAAACGCCAGCAAGAACCACGCGACGCTCCACACAAGGCCCAGAGCGCCAAAAACGTAGAACACAGACGGCCATCCTCCCAGGAAATCGGAGTCGCACATCCAGCCGCTGGCGGACAGCGTCACCACCGTCCCGAACTGTACACCTGTACAATGTATCATTTAATCTACGGGCTCACCATAGCCCGTGCTACTTGGGACATTTTGTTCCAGGTAGCGAATCTTTAACAACAACAACATATCATTTAAGACGAATTTATATCCTCCATATAACATTAATATCATAATACACTGTCGTCATGGTGCAGGAATAATACATCTTGAGGTTACACACAGAAATCCCAATAGCGTGATGCATCAAATGAACAAATCACATCTTGAGGTGTTGTATTTTAATGACGATACATGTGTGAAGACGTGAGGGATCAGTAATTACATGAGAAGTGATGGGTGGCAACAGTGGAGAGATGATGTATTAACTTTATGTGAAGGGAGGAGATAAAGATGTAACGTATTGATAGTTTCAATTGTTTTATGCATTTATATTCAGACTTTGAGGAGCGGGTATTGGTATAGGGTCGAGGTGGTCATGAAGGTGAGTGAATCGAGAACGCGGCGAGGGTGAGAGTGATGATGGGGCACTGAGAGTGACGATGGGGCACTGAGAGTGACGATAGGGCACTGAGAGTGATGATGGGGCACTAAGAGTGATGATGGGGTACTGAGAGTGATGATGGGGCACTGAGAGTGACGATGGGACAGGGTGGTGATCACTGGCTGGGTGACGTACCGGCATATATCAGGGTGGAGAACTTGGCTCGCTCCTTCGGGGGCACCCAGTTAGCTAACATGGAATTCATAGCCGGGAAAGTCACGCCCTTGGTAAGAAACGTATGCTTATTACTTTGTGGCACTGACAAAGATATTTCTTCATGAAATATGAGCAATGACATTAAATCGAAGGTTAATATATTAGTAAAACTCGAATCAGTGAAACATTAACATATTCACCAGCTGGAAGTTGAGGAATTCACTCCTACCACGATTAATACATAGTACCATGGTTAATATATCCTACCTCAGTTATTCCTTCCAAGATCCTGATGGCGACAAAGAGCTGAGCTGAGGTCCTGGCACAGAGGGGGGAGAGAAGGGTGAGGACGGAGGTGAGAAGGATCCCTGTACCGTACACCACCTTCCCGCCCAAGTACTCTGCTATCCGCCCACCCACAAGGTTGGTCACAGTGTACCCATAGAAGAACGAGCCAAGGATCAGCCCTTGAGTTTGTGAGTCCCAGTCGAACTCGCCGTCCTGCGAGTGGAGACGTCTTACTGATATGTTCTTATTTTCAAGCAACTAAGAAAGTGATTCTTATATATTTCCCTGTACTTAAAAGGGGTAACTAGTGTAGAGAAGGTTTATACTGCATAGATATTTGCTCTGTGCCCACTGGGCGGGGGTAGCTGTAGGCCTATATGCCTTTCACTTATATAATTATTATATATTTATGGATTTTACCCAACATATCTGAAACATTTAATCATTCCATTACATATTTATTGATTTAATTATTTCGGTATTGAAATAAATTACTGATATCATACAAAGTGTGGAGACTGACGTTATTAGCGCCCTCAGTATCGAAGTCGTCCGGCAGGGGACAAGCGTAGTGTGAGGACGGGTCGGTGTAGTTGGTGGTGTTGGCGGAGTTGCTTCCCTGCACCATGGCAACAATGGCGACGGACAGGTTGACCCGCATGGCATATACCGACGAGAAGCCCAAGAACCCCAGCAGGGCCAGGGTGTAGCGCGCACCCCACATGTGCCCCGGTTCTGAACCACCAGGAGAACATCAGTACACTTGGCCACACGCAGCATGGGGGTGTGGCTGTTCCTGTGTGTTGTGGGCTATGGGGCCCTGTGGGTGTTACTGGACACTGTGAGTATTGCTGGGAATTGTTGGAAACTGGTGGTGTTGCTGGGCGCTGTGAGTATTGCTCGGAGCTGTGGGTGTTGTTGGGAGTGTGGGTAGTGTTAGAAACTCTAGGTGTTGCTGTGAGTATTGCTGGGATCTGTGACTGATTTAATATTCCCTTGTATATTATAGATTGCAGCATTTAATCAATCTGTTAACTTATGAATCATATTTTATATCAAGATAAGGTATAGCGTCAAGGGACGGGGTAAACAGGAAGTAGGACTTTACTTGGTACATGACAATCCTCGACGAGTTCCAACGTCGAGGATTCCATAGTCGTCCCTTCGACGACCTTCGACGACATCCTCCTCCTCAAGATTTTTCTAAATCCTCCTTGCTGTCGATGTTTGAATTTCTGGATTCGTCTATGGGAATGTGCAGGGATGTACCATTTGTCAGACGACCAAGGCGTTGGATGCTGAACACGGTGTTTGGAGGCCTACCGAGCTGCGTGAAGACCTACCGGGCTGCTTGGAGGCCTACCGGGCTGCGTGAAGACCTACTGGGCTGCTTGGAGGCCTACCGGGCTGCGTGAAGACCTACTGGGTTGCTTGGAGGCCTACCGGGCTGTGTGTAGACCTACTGGGCTGCTTGGAGGCTTACCGGACTGCGTGAAGACCTACCGGGCTGCTTGGAGGCCTACCGGACTGCGTGAAGACTTACTGGGCTGCTTGGAGGCCTACCGGACTGCGTGAAGACTTACTGGGCTGCTTGGAGGCATATTTGCTGACCGGCCTACCGCAAGTTCAAGGTCTGAGCGTCAGGAGAAAGCTTTATTATAATAAATATTAGCATTTAAGTTCGAGTCTAAACAAATTTGAAAAAATAATAAAAATATATTTTATGTGCACGGAACATTTACACAAAATTTTAGAAGAAACGTAAGCAATTTAGATACAAGGTTCCTGCACAATAATTACAACATTATTAACAAATCTATCTTTATCATAATCCCACAGAATGATTACAGCATTTTCTTCCATAGACGCCAATCATATATAGGTTAAGTATTTATGGAGATGTTTGTGAAGACCCAGAGATGGAGCCAACGCTCATAACAACTGGAACCTGATACTGACAGTCCGAACACTGCTAGCTTTTATCACAAGAATGTCAACAGATTGCTGGCGTTAGTGCTTTCAAGCACTTTACGATATCGTTCCAAAGTATGTCACATCGTGTCATACCGTGCCATACCGTATCTCACCGTGCCATACTGTGTTATATCATGTCATACTGTACCATGCCGTGCTATTTCAAGTCATACTGTGCCAGCTGCTGTAACTAAGACAGTGTTATGTATGACTGCATCAGTCCCTAGTGCCTCTTGTAGTAGGATAAGGATGATTGTTTTATCTCTCTCTCTCTCTCTCTCTCTTAGGTATTGTTCCAAGTACCTAAAGTGCCTGGAACAATTACAAGTATGTCAAAGGTAACAGTGCCCAGGTCTGACCCGTGGTAATAGAATCGAATATAATTAAGCATTGAGTTTAATGCATGTCTCATGTAATGCTTGTTACTGTGGCCACCTCGTTACTGCGGTCACCTCGTTACTGTGTTATCCTTACAAACCATCGTGTGAGTTCTTGATATAGTGGCCGGGTGGTGTAAGGCATTTGGAGTCTAGCATTCCTGCACCTGTCTTGTGACAATGACCTGCAGCGACACCACACTCGTTAATAGCACACAGTGTCGCCTCGCTGGGAAGTAATCCACACACGCAGGTTATGAAGTGTCGCAGTCAGCCTGTCCTCCTTCATAGAACGTCACATTTCGATCGTATGCGTTACATAAGGCCAAAAATTGTCGTAGTAGAAAATGGAAGCGGCTGGCGAAAGTGATGTTTTTTTTTTTTTTTTTTTTGAGATATATACAAGAGTTGTTACATTCTTGTAGAGCCACTAGTACGCGTAGCGTTTCGGGCAAGTCCTTAATCCTATAATCCCTGGAATACGATCCCCTGCCGCGAAGAATCGTTTTTTCATCCAAGTACACATTTTACTGTTGCGTTAAACAGAGGCTACAGTTAAGGAATTGCGCCCAGTAAATCCTCCCCGGCCAGGATACGAACATATGACATAGCGCTCGCTATGTTCCGTTCTTTTGTTTTGGGTCCTCTGGTAGATTAGGAGAGCTCTGAAGGTCCAGATGTACACACAGATTCATTCAGCACCGCTCCTGTGCCAGGTAAGTCCACTACGGGCTCACCATAGCCCGTGCTAATTGGAACTTGTTCCGAGTAGCTGAATCTATAACAACAACAACAACAAGCACATGTAGACGGTGGCAGGCAAGGCTTGACGGTGGATAAGGTTTGACAGGGGTTCACAGGGTAACTTTGACCACATATATCTATACACAGTGACGGGACCCTCATACAAGAACATGCTCACATTCTTACATTTCT
This sequence comes from Procambarus clarkii, assembly GCF_040958095.1. NCBI lineage: Eukaryota > Metazoa > Arthropoda > Malacostraca > Decapoda > Cambaridae > Procambarus > Procambarus clarkii. Next base: position 23,051,981 of record NC_091208.1, on the reverse strand, counting down.
TAAGAGATATATAATAAAAGAATTTACACATTAATTAGAACCTAAATTGGCTTCGCGAAACTTTATGCTACTATTCAACTCTATTTCGTGAGAGGATTTAATTAATGTATGTGAAGTCGCAATACAATTACCATGGATTTGCTGGAAGATTTTGCGCTGTTGGGTTGAGCAGAGTAAAGTCATTACCAACTGGTCAAGGGGAGAGTTCGAGGCAGGAACTGGTCCGGCGGAGGCGGTCCAGCGACTGAGGGTCCGAGTGTGTAGGTATATTATGTATTTCAGGTCACACGTCCAGAAAAACAATGACCTTCAGATATGTTATTCTTATCTGCGAGGGTGGACGCAGATAACACACTACTTATGATACCATTTTTATGAATGATAATTCAAGTAAATTGGTTATTCTAAGGAGTATTATCAGAGGTTCTTCATAAAGAATGTTCTATGTGTGGAGAATGACAGACATTCTCTGTCATTCCGGGGTTTCTAAGACATTGTGCAGGTGCCGAGAGCTGTCTTTTTTTTTGAGATATATACAAGAATTGTTACATTCTTGTAGAGCCACTAGTAAGCGTAGCGTTTCGGGCAGGTCCCTGGAATACGATCCCCGCCGCGAAGAATCGTTGTTACAACCAAGTACACATTTTACTGTTGAATTAAACAGAGGCTACAGTTAAAGATTTGCGCCCAGTCAATCCTCCCCGGCCAGGATACGAACCCATGACAAAGCGCTCGCGGAACGCCAGGAGAGTGTCTTACCACTACACCACGGAGTCTGTGAGAGGCACCCACCGACTGTGGGGCGTCCCAGTTGAAGCACATGATAATGGGTGGCGAGGTTGGTGCGGTCATAAATCTTGACCTTGCAACCATCTCAAACATTGACCCACATGGCAGGTTGTTAAACAAGGCATTGGGGTGAAGCACTAAACATTTGGGAGGTAAATTAGTAATTGGTTTAGGTCACTGCTGACGGGAAGGAAAAGAGAGGATGTATGGGACAATGGCAACCTGTGTTATTACTAAGGATAAAATACCTGAAATCCTTGCACTGTATCCATATTTCGCTTCCAGTAGATAAACGACATATGAGATTAAGAAACAAGTAGTGTATTGTGAAGACTAATAATAAACAGCAGCTCCCCTATGACTGTAATACCTCCATTGCTCAAACAAGTATATATTAGTGATAAGATCTACCTTTAATGTATAATGACTTACTGTAAATATATAGCTGTTGAAATAGAACAATCTTTGTGCCTGGCTGACATATTGTAATTATAAGGTGTGAAGGGTAGAGGAAATTGTTTATGTAATAATCTCCGTTGAGGTCTGATAAAGACCTTTTGTGCCCTCTGTAATGCTTTTTGCGCTACCGCTCACAGGGTGAGAATGGGGTGCACAATAAACTAGCCTCCTCCGGTGGCAACAATCCAAGGTGGGAACCGGTAGGAGTGCCCCAGGCGCCGTCCTTGGCCCACAGTAGTTCAGAATATAAACAAACCACTTTTATGTTGGTGCGAACACCAACATAAACCTGTCTACAAACGGTACTAAACGGAGCACATTATAAACCAAAAGGGAAGACTAGAGAACAACAAGAGGACTGAGGTACTCACCTAGTTAGGCCTGCGGGGGTTGAGCTTTGGCTCTCTGGTCTCGCCTCTCAACTGTCAATTAACTGGTGTACAGATTCTGAACCCTACTGAGCTCTATCAAATCTACATTTGAAACTGTGTATGGAGTCTGCCGTGGTCCAAAGGTGTTGACCAGCACAACCTTTTAACCTTGACAAACTAAACTCAGACACAATATCAGCTCAACACTTAAGATATTGCATTCAACTCTAAAAATAAACTTGGAATAATTTTCGTCACCAACCAAGAGTGTAAAACTTACATAATATGGTAAAGCTCTCGTATTTCTATCTGGATGCATTAGTACTCGGAATATTAATATTTGACCAGAACTTGACATTGTTTGAGTCTAGTAAGACTTGCTGTTGATCATACTGTTTGCATGTAGGAGCCGGATCTTACGGATATCTATATATGTCATTGTTTACATAGAGACTGTAAGGAACAGTTAGGTTATTTCTCTGTGATAGGTCCTGAATGTTATGATATTGTAATTTGGGAAATTATAGGGCTAGTTATATAGATTTGGGATAAGACAGGATCGACCAATATTTGTATTTGTTATGAATGCAGAATAGTTACAAAAACACGTAATTCTGTTATGCGTAAGTATCCACTACCAAAATGCAACGAAAGTTACGAACGTTTTCGTATTTCAATACAATATCAAGAGAAATACAGGATTCGAAGGTCAGAATCGATTCGAATACAGAATACAGGATTCGAGGGTTATACAGAATGACCCGCTGGCACCTGTAGCTGTTTCCTGTGGCCCACTGACGCCTGCAGCTGTTTCTTGTGACCTGCTGAAGCTTGCACGTGTCTAGTCAAGTGGGGTTGGCCTCTCTTATCACTGATAAAGAAAGAAAACAGATGTGATTAGATCAAACATGTTTGTCTTCAAGTTTAGTCACACTAGATACACACACAATTGTTCCATCTGGCTGTTGTTGAACGTTGTTAATGTTCCGTCCGGCTGTTGTTGAGCGTTGTAAATGTTCCGTCCGGCTGTTGTTGAGCGTTGTAAATGTTCCGTCCGGCTGTTGTTGAACAAGCTGAAAACACAAATGTATCAAAGAAATGGCAAAATGCTGTGCGTATTATGTTGTTGTTGATTTAGGGGCGACGACGATCGAGGGATCGGATGCGCCGCGGCGTACCCGTCATGGGTTAATCGCGAAGCCTGGAAAGGTGAAACGCCAAGCTTAATCGCGAAGAGCGTGACGCCAATCACTAGAAACTAATACGCCATGTGGCGAAAAAACGCAGACGGGCAGATGATTGGGGAGCCCCAGGAGTCCCTCAGGGGTGACAAGCACCGGCCCCGCCCCACACAGAGAACATCAGGTAGCAAAACCAAAACTCGGCCCCCAACTAAAACGCAAAAAGTCATCCAGTGTCCCCCGGCAGAGCAGAGGCCAGCCGCCCACCACGGCTGAGGGCACACCAGGAGCCCACCAAGACCCGCCAACCCCCGGCACCTCTCGGCTAAGCCCCGCCAACCCCCGGCACCTCTCGGCCAAGCCCCGCCAACCCCCGGCACCTCTCGGCCAAGCCCCACCAACCCCCGGCACCTCTCGGCCAAGATCCGCCAACCCCCGGCACCTCTCGGCCAAGACCCGCCAACACCCCGGTACCTCTCGGCCAAGACCCGCCAACCCTCGGCACCTCTCGGCCAAGCCGGTCCCCCGACCACCGTCACCCCGCCGGGAGAACCAGCCAGAACACGTCAAAAATAAACCTACCAACAATCCCGTGACCCAAGGCGATATGTGCGCCAGGCGTCGTACAATCGGACCGCTGAAGAGGGATGCCAAACGGCAGTAGCAAAGCCATAACGCGAAAACAAGACGTAATCCTGGGGCTCCCAGGCGGAGGAGGAGGTGTCCAGACGTCCGCTCGGCCTCAAGGTTGAACCAGGAGCGCCCTGTGTGTATTAGTGGCTTTAGCCAGTCATCTTCCGCGTCGTTCCTGTCAATCCTCCTCCGTTCTTGTAGCTTATGTGTCTTGTGTGTACTTTATGCTTAAATCAATTATTATTATTATTGTTATTATTATTATTATTATTATTATTATTATTATTATTATTATTATTATTATTATTATTATTATTATTATTATTATTATTATTATTATTATTATTATTGTTATTATTATTAGTTATTATTATTATTATTATTATTATTATTATTATTATTATTATTATTATTATTATTATTATTATTATTATTATTATTATTATTATGTATTATTATTATTAATTATTATTATTATTAATTATTATTATTATTATTATTATTATTATTATTATTATTAATGAACTCCTCGTATCCTGTATGGATAGTCAAGAAGTAGAATATATTGACATAAGTTCTGGAAGCCACCTCCTCCAGCCACAATTTTTAATTAAGATCAGATTAGACAAAGAATTTTAATATGAGAAAGAGTTATATTGTAAGAGGTTGAAGAAGGGTATAAAGGTGGGGTATATGTGAGCTAGACCCAGAGGTCACTGTTAAATAAGTGACCTCAGCTGCCTTTTTAATATTATTATTTTCTACCACACACGTGGCCACACATTTACAATGCTAACCAGCATATATACATTTTCTTCTGTCCTCCATGGACAGGGTTAGAGATCTGTTAAACATATAGTTCAGGGATTTATTGAACAATCAACCACAGAAGGTGATTCGGTACTTTTAAAATGCTAAGCTAACCTACATACGTAAATTACATAGATACACAGATTTACGTATGCTCTACATAAAGTGATTGCAGTGTCATTAATGTGCATTTACAAAGGTGAAATGCAATTCTGATCGAGACGGGAGGTGTTGTGACGGGGAAGAGGCCGGCCCGTGCTCCCTGCTCATGTGTCAGCATCTGTCAGCATCTGTCAGCCTCTCGGGCACCGCCACACGGGTCCTAAGGACGTCAGCTCAGGCCACCAGGAAGGTCACATCTGTACAGGTGAGCAGCGAGGTGCTACTGGGGGAGGAGGAGGAAGCTTGGGTCAGCACCAGTGTGTTAGGGTGATGCTTCCTGTATGTGTGTGTGGTGGGGGGGGGGGGGCTTGGTTGTCTAGCTCATATAGTTGACTATGTCGGGGGGACAGGAAGCCTGAGTGTATTCATATACGTTAGGCTTTTATTCAGGTCCCCTTTACCCCCCCCCCCCACCCAGGTCGAATTACTGAACCCCCCCCCCTCCCCCAGGGTGTAACCCCACAATAAGCTAACTCCTGGGTATCTACTTGCTGCCAGGTGAACAGAGATATTAGGTGAAAGGAAATATGACCAACCATATGTGTCCCGCCCAGGATTCGTACCCGGAATTATCAATTGTGCGTTGAGAACGAACCCGATTGTACTACCGGGACCTAATACTGGAAATGTAAGAAATTGTGCTTTGCATTATATTGTGCTTTCACGCAAGCATTTTAAATGCTGGCTAATCCGAATGCCACTACGATAACCCATGCTAACCTAACTCAGCCTAGCCTAAGCTAACACAGCCTAACCCAAGGATATACAATATTTTTATTTTATTTTATTTATATATACAAAAATCCTTAATATCTTGTACAGCCACTAGCACCCATAGTGTTTTGGGCAGGTCCTTAATCCTAATTTTCTCCAGAATACGACCCGGCAAATCGTTTAACAACCAGGTACCCATTCACTGCTGAGTGAACAAAGGGTATAGTTAAGGATTGGCGCCTAACCACTCCTTCCCGGCCAGGATACGAACCCAGGCCAAAGCGCTCGCGAACTGCCAGTTGAGTGTCTTGCCACTGTGCCACAGGGATTGATATACAGTCTCGCTCTAAAACACAATCTAAAAATTTGTCGTTTTCAACTAAATATGTTTAAAAGAAAGACTGCTACCAAAATTTACTAATATATATATATATATACTGTATATATATATATATATATATATATATATATATATATATATATATATATATATATATATATATATATATATGTATATATATATATATATATATATATATATATATATATATATATATATATATATATATATATATATATATATATATATATATATTATTAAATATGACCGAAAAAGTAAGATTAATAATTCTAACACGAATTTTCTCCATCTTTCGTACATTTCTTTTCACTGTTGGTGGTAATTCAAAAATCAATTCTCCAAAATTCATTTTTATTTCTAGTCTGACGCGACACTTGAGCCTGTTTCGTAAAACTTATTACATTTTCAAAGACTTTAGTTTAAACTTACACAACTGAATAGAACTTACACATCTCCGATTTGTTTATATCTACATTTGAGTGAGGTGGATGGGGTGAGGTGGCTCAAGCTTAACAAGCCACAGTGTAGGACAGATTCAGAAGATGTTTTGTTACCTGTAGGGAAATAAACTCATGGGATCACCTACTGTACTTGCCAAAGCCATAAATTTCAAGACAATACTCCAGTTCAAACTTACTGTAAAATGGAAAAATTCTTCAGGTACAATAGGCGGACCTTTGTCAACCCTGTCTTTCTGTCCCCGTCAAAGTCATAAGAGGTGATGGCTCGGCTTAATTCACATTAATGTAGCAGTATAAACAATTTGAGTCCGTGGATACACATGTTTTAAACTTACTTTTTTATTTTTTTTCAGATGGAGGACACAAAGAATCAGAGGGTACTCTTGGCACTGGACTTCGACCATACCATCATTGACAATAATAGTGACACATACATATATAAGTTAGCCCCGAACCACAAGATTCCAGATGACCTTAAATTGCTATATCGAAAAGACAACTGGACGCATTATATGGGAGAAGTGTTCAAGTTTCTGCATGAAAATGGTGTTACAAAAGAAAAGATTTTTAATTGTTTAAAGGAGATAAGACTAACAGATGGCATGAAGGAGTTGTTGACTGGTGTTCCAAGTGATTTAACCGAATTTATCATTATATCAGATGGCAATTCTGTGTTCATTGATCACATTCTCAAATGCTGTGGGGTGAGGGACCTGTTCAGTAAGGTGTTCACAAATCCTGCACAGTTTGATGAGAATGGCTGTCTGCACATTCAAATGTATCATCTGCAAGACTGGTGCACCTTGAGCACCAAGAATCTCTGCAAGGGTGAAATACTTGCAAATTACATCAAAGAACGTGAAAATGATAACGTCACATTTTCAACCATTGCATATGTGGGCGATGGTACAAATGACTTTTGTCCCAGCTTACGACTAAAAGAATGTGATGTAGTTTTTCCTCGTTGTGGATATAACCTCCTGAACTACATTCCAAAAATGGAAGCCGAAAAAGGTATGAAAATTGAAGCAGATGTTTGTCCTTGGGACTCTGGGAAAGATGTCCTTGAGCGCTTATTGCTGTGCTATGATGAGGCCAATGTTTTACAAGTGCCAAAGCCAAGACTTAAACCCCCTATACAAAAGCTTTGAATATTAATCGATACACGTTGTTCTCCAAGATAAATACAGGTATTGTTATACGTCATGTGTTTTCTCAGTTACATACTTATTTCATTTATAGATTTTTATAATGTGTTTTCAGTAGCATTATGGGTGAGACAATTTAAATACTGTAATATGGTCAAATGTATGATATTGAATAGAGATTTTGTTTCAGGTATTTTATGATAGGGACAGATAAGTGTTTAATCAGCATATTAGATTTTACCCCTCTACCCAACCCTGGGTCAACATATATATACTGTATATATATATATATATATATATAATTTTTTTATTTGTCTTATGGAAGTAATTACATTATCCAAAGAAGGCACCAAGCCGGGAAGACTTTGTAGCATTTGCCTTCTGGAAACATAGGTAGGCTTGCAGCCTTTATTAAATTTTGTCTTGTACAGCTCCTCTGGTTACTCAAAGACCCCCAAACCCAAAAATGTTTGTCGAGTTTGGTCAACATAAGCTTGTCCCTCAATAGAATTCTTGATGACTCGGATACTTTTGATATTGTTCGCCTTGTGCATTTCTGTTCTCGTATTGGCATCCTTGGTGATATTTAGCGCCCTCTGATTATCCCGCACATTTGATGGTGTTATATAGCCTTCCCGGTTTGGTGCCTTCTTTTGATAATTACTTACTTGGTCAACATAAAAAAAAAAGCTTGGTTTAGCTTGTGTTGTAGACCTAGTAATATGGTGTATTTATTTAGACTTCATAATGTATCAGTTTCATTTTTATCAAGAAAAGTTTGCTTAAATCTTAATTTCATTAATAGCTTCTTTAAAGAATTTACATCTGTATACTCAGGGACCAGTAATATTGAAAGTAGAACATTCAAAGTCAGTCCTGTTGGTATAAAATTGCCAGGTATAGGAGCTGGGGTTTCGACGACAACAACCACAAAATGCCTAACCGAAAGTACATAATTACAAGACTCGGGGGAGGATGGGGAGGGTGGCACTTTGTGATAGTAGAACTAGGAGCTAATATTTTGTTTGGTTTTTCAAACTTGTTTTTGCTTGCATGATTTGCACTGTTTTGAGCAAGAAGCAACTGCAATTCCAGTGGTATATTTTGCTCATCTACATTCCTGTACTTTTCCTAATACAAAGCATTTCAATCATCTAATTATTAACGGCTTGTATCCTCTGCTAAATACTCAAAATGTCTGTATAATTACCGCTTATAAAAATACAGTAGATAGAATACAGCAGGAAATGTCATAATGCAACAGAAGTTAAGAGGTCATGCCTGTGTGAAGGGAAAAAGAGCAGGTGTGAGAAGGGAGGGAGGGAATTATCAGGGGAAAGCGCCAAGCCATTAGACTCTATAGCACTTGGAAAGGATCAGGATAAGGATTTGGGATGGGACGGAGGAGGGGGGGGAAAGAGAAGGAATGGTAGACCGGTATTTGATATAATTGAAATTTCATGCAGCTTTGTTCACTGTTGTTAGTCATAAATACTAATTGCTGGAAAGTCTTAAGCAAATTCACATATTATAGCAAATATATTAAAAAATATATGAATATGAATAAAAATATTTAAATACTGAAATTCACTGGCTACCAAGGTAAAATAGTCATGATTTAGTAGGACTGTAGAGTGAAACAGCAGTGTTGTCGGTACTTTGTGCGCGTTGTTCAGCTCGCACAAAGTACCATATTGAATCCTTAGTGGAATGGTACAGTCAATCACCGTGTAGATGTGACTTGCCATTATATTGGGGAAAATAGTAAGAGAAAATATGCCAGGCAGCTAAGATGTATGAAGATGGTGGATTCAATGAAAAGATGTTAACTACTAATTCAGATTTATGTATTGTATATATTGTACACTCTACTGTGTGTATATTTCATGTAATAGTGTAAGTAAAAATTAATTGGTCAACTGAAGCTCTGTATTTTGGTATGCAATGTTGAGTACTAATACAAGTGTTCATTCTGCTAGATTTTCTAAGAGCAAAGAAATTGTGGTTGATATATTATTTTGCAATAAAGACTTTTGGAAAAAGGTTGATGTGCAGGTTACTGTTTATAGCATAAAAAGTACTTAATATAGACATAAATTAATACAACAATTATTACAGTATTCTAACTTATATAACCAATGTAATATGTTTGCAGTAAACTTTATCTTTAATGGCAGGTTGATAAAAGAATGGCATCATTAACTGTTCATAACATTAAAATAAATCTGACATGGTTTAGTGAAGTATTGTATAGGAAAAACAAATTATCATATTTTGGGTTGTTGCTTCTGCTCAGTACAAGTACAGGTTGTGTCTTACAGCTTTCCCAAGTGATATTTTGTAATTTTTTGTAGTTTCCACTCTGGATGTACTATGTAAAACTTACAAAATATCTATTTAAATGTTTAAGGTTTAACATTATCAGTACATATACAGTACTGTATATGTTGTTGTATGGAACATATAAATGTTGCCATGTGTTGTATAAAACTTAATATGTCTCGTGCTAAAGTGGTTTGTTAAGGACTCTTTTTTTTTTTTTTTTTTTTTTTTTTTTTTTTAAACACCGACAGAGCTGCATTGTCTCAGTTGCTCACTACCTTGTACAATCTCCAGATTTTCAGGAATATTCAAAACTTCTGCTTTCCTACTAATACTTTGAGTCATATGTCCCTTGCTACAGTCCTTGGTGAATTTGACCTTTTTGTCATTGCTCATCTTGTCTTTCTGTTCTTAGATAGGCATTCTGAATATCATCTTGAAACCTTTGAATATTATGTTACAGCAGCCAGTGCTACCTAGCTTTTGGAATTGCATTTTTTTTTATATATACAGTACTTGGCAGTCCTTACTACTTAAAAGAATAATGTGTGAAATAATTTCTCAATATTTGTAATTCGGCATAACTTGATTATTAACGTGAGAGTACAATACTGCATTGTATTATTATATGATGATACAGTATATGTGCTAAACTCATTTGCTGAATAATGGTTCCATAAATACTACTAGTATTAATTCTTCTTGCAATGTACCTGGATTAGCAACATGAAACAAATGCATGGATATCGTGCATGTCGGTAAGCTCAACAATATTCTATAATGAACTTGTTTTATTTTATCATCTTGGTATGTACTTTTGATTTGTGAATCAATTGTAAATAACATTATTTTTCCATTATTGTGTGCAGTAATTGTGTACACTCTTTAATATTTATTGTGTAATACAGTACAACTTTCAAGTAATGCAGCTCATTTTTTCAAAGCCTATGTACTTGTATGTTTATGCAGAACTTGTAAATACCAGCTGTACAACATTGTTAGAATAAAAGATGGTTACAATAAGGAGTCCTTTATATGGCGGCAAATTGTGCATTGATAAGCATTTAATCATGATGGTTTAAGTAACAGAAGTGAAACTAAAAGCTGCCAAGGAAAGACTGACAAACATCTTGAGGTTATCTTGAGATGATTTCGGGACTTTTTGTGTCCCCCGCGGCCCGGTCCTCGACCAGGCCTCCACCCCCAGGAAGCAGCCCGTGACAGCTGACTAACACCCAGGTACCTATTTACTGCTAGGTAACAGGGGCATAGGGTGAAAGAAACTTGGCCCATTTGCTTCTGCCTCGTGCGGGAGTCGAACCCGCGCCGCAGAATTAAGAGTCCTGCGCGCTATCCACCAGGCTACGAGGCCCCTTTTAACAAATGTTAAACAAACATTAACAAATGTGACGTTACAAATGTCATAGACCAAATGTACAAGTTATTAGGGAGTGACCACAGTAGAAGTTTCTCCAGGAGTCTCCGTCACCACACAAACCTTTCACACTCAAGCATTGACACTAACCTCTTACTACATAGTAGTCCCAGTTTCTTTTGATAATTACTTTTATTACTTTCATGTACTCTAATTGTTAACTCTCCTTCCAATATACTGCTTCTTCTATTGATCATCTTATTTCACCCATATTGTTTAATAATTCTCTGGCGCACTATTACTTGTTTAGATCACTCAAGTGTATTGCACTTTACCCATGCAGTAAATAGGTACCTGGGACTTTGGTAACTCATGGGATTGCATTCTTACGAGGTCAGCAGTTCGACCTTGGGGTGGGAGTAGTGGGGGGAAAGGGCTTTATACAAACCTGAATTATATATGCAAGACTTCCTGTCCCCAACAACAGAAATTATCTACAAAATTATTCCTGAAAATTAAAACGAGCACCAAATTAATAATAATGAATGTATAAATAAATATAAATTATTAATGTACAAGAATGTAACAACTCTTGTATATATCTTAAAAAAAAAAAAAAAAAAAAAAAAAATACCGGGGTTAATTAAAAATTACACCTCGAGTCAATATTTAGTACTTGCCTATACATACTGCACACTATTATAATTGTATTATATAACATATTCCAATACAGTACTGCATACAGCAAAGTTCAAAATCTAAATTCTGTATAATTTTCAAAATTCATAAGTGTGTGTTGCTCATATATAAAATCTCTAAATGGCTAAATGTTTAAAAAGCTTGTATTAGAATTCATAACCAGAGTAGTCTAGTATTTAATGCAATTCACATACAATTGCACAGAATAATCTTCAGTTCCAATTTGACGATAAGCCCAAATCCTACCGACAATAAGAACATACTAAATTCCTTATTTATGGCCATATTTAGAATCCAGTGTTACTGCCAGTTATTTTAACTTTAATTTTCTATTTATAATTATTAACATAACAAATGAAAGGCAAGTTCTTTATTTTTTTAACAGAAGCTTCAGGCTTATTAGTCTAAAGTAAAAAAAAAAACAGAAGTGCGAAGGACAGCAATAGCCACTAGTTGGTGCTGCCATTCTGGACTGTGAATGTGGTCCTCAGTGTTGTTGAAGGTTGCCTCGTAAACATTAACTTAAAGGACACAGTCGAGATGCTTAAGAAAATTAAGATCACACTTTAACAGTGTTAATTTTTTTTTAATCTTCCTTATGCACATACACATTCTTTTGATTACCAGCACGACTTTTCATGAGCCGTGAGAGAAGTGATGGGGCAAGCGTGCGCAGAACTATAGCTAGTTGGTGTGACAACGGAGCCAACACCAGTTCTTCGTGTCCATTTGTTATACACCCAACGATGTGCTCGGCAACTTTTTCTGGACTTGTGCCAGAAGCTGTAGTTGCATCCATAGCTAGAAAGGCATAAACCACATTACTTATAATTCTCAATACTCAATACATTCACGTTTCATTTTCTCAAATTATGCCTCGGTACAGTACCTCAAAATTGTGGAAAATAAGGTAATGTTGATGACAATGGTATATGAATAATCTAATATTCAATGTTCTAAATGCAGCTTCACTTACCACCATACGTTGAGCCATCACCAGTAACAGCATTTAGAGAGAGATTCGTGGAGATGTATCCTGGGCTAACTACCGATACAAGCACTCTACTACCAGAGACCTCGGCACGAAGCGAGTCAAAAAAGCCCTGTAGGGCATGTTTTGAGGCAGTGTAGCATGACCTGAAAATTGCACACGTACAATATTTATCAGAAAACGTTTAAGGCTATATGACTGAACTATTTACTGTAATTCAAACAATACATAGTTATATGTGAATGAGATCGTCCCTGTAAATATTTTGAATTTATAATAGTCTTGGATTTTTTTATAAATTATTAAGTTACATTTTCTCCATATCTAGATATGTCTAGTTATTGGCATATTCAAAGGCATTGTTAAAAATTCCTTCGAATATGCAGTGTTTTGGGCAATTCTTAATAAAATGATTGTTACACGCAATATATCCAGATCTGTTATGGATTAACACGAATTTTTATGTTCTAAATACTAGTAAATGAACCACATTTTAAATTGTATTGTTGGTGATAATGCCTTTAAGATTAACGCAGATTATTTCCAAAAAAAAAGGTATAACATGACAAGCTTGCCAAACCTCGATGCATACAGGCAATTGAAGATTTATTTGTTATTCCAAGTGGAAAAACAACGGAGCAGATTACCTACCAAAAAAGCCAGGACCAGACTATGTTCATTTAAAATACACCGAGAAAACTATCAGATGGAATGGGCACAAACTCATTAAAAACACAAAAGTAAAACATGGGACAATATATTTCCTGTTACTTCTCACCTGTATGGTATGGCCAGCCTGCCCTGAACACTACCGATAGCCACAATGTGACCCGACTGTCTTCTCACCATGCTGGGAAGGACAGCTGCAATGGTAAGACAACAAATTAAGAGCATTAATCATGGAGAGAATGTGGTATCCACTTCATTTAGAATAAAACAGACATATAGAGAGGCACAGACCCCCGAGAGACAGACTAGTAATAAGCTCGTCAAATAAGTTTCTAGGGGTCAGGCTTCAGATTAGCTATAATTATGTATTAGCTAATCTGAAGCCCGACTGATGTTTCAACAATAAGCCTAACTGATTTTCTGTCCCAGAAAATGCAAAACCACACTAATGCAACATTGTATTTAAATTGATTATGAAAAATGCCTGGACGCTTGTGCTAAAAAAAAAAATCTTTGAATGTATATGAAAAACCTTTCTGAACAGAGCACTTTGTTTACTTATTCTGCCCGAAATGCTGCGCGTACTAGTGGCTTTACAAGAATGTAATTACTATGCTATGTATCCTCACAATCCCAATGTACCTTCTTGTATATATATATAAATAAATAAATAATAAATAAATTATAGGAAGGTTGAGCTGCTATCCTGGACAGGACTGTGCACAGTCATGACATAGACAAGCACAACAGGGCCCTCCTCAAAGGTCCTTGGCTGGTCATACTGGTGCAAGAGAGAAACTGGAGAAAATTTAATCCAGCCCAGGATGACCTCTAGATGGCTCATTCATATTGACTCAACATCACTTACCAAACTCCCCAAACATCACAGGAACTCCAAAGTAGCAATCTCACTAACTCCTTGCTGGCCCACCCAACCACCACCAGGTGGCAGCACCTTCATGTAAGCAAGTGCCATCTCTACCCACCTCATACCACCTGACATGAGCCACACAAGGAGAGCAGGGCTAGCTTAGTGTCTGGCGGCACAATGGTAACACACCTCGCGAGTGATTTGGTCTAGGTTTCAGGCCTGGCCAGGGAGGATCGACTAGACCCCAATCCTTAACTGTTCACTTCTGTTCATTCAGGAAAACAAGTTTTCTGTAAGGGCTGGACCAACCGGGCTGTATATATATGGATATGTGGCTGTGGGCCACTCCAAGCAACAGCCTATTGGACCAAGCTTTCAAGTCAAGCCTGGCCCTGTGCCGAGCTTTGGGATTAGAACAAATCCCAGAATCTCATCCAGGTAGTAAACTAGGTACTGTACTTGGGTTAAATGATTGGTAGGCCATGTTCCATGGAAAACTAGCAGGGCAAGGCTTACCATACACTATAGAAAGGGAAAGCTCTTGATGTGCTGACAAGATTCATAAATTGTCTACTGTACCTACCTGTGTAAAAGAGGGGAAGGGAGCAACCAAGTGAAATGCTCAGAAAGGAGCCCTTGTTGGTCGAGTCAGTAAATAGCCCAAGGGCCACTAGGAAACTATATTACCCCAATAATTTAAAGGCTATCCCTCAAGGCCAGAGGCACTCGCAAGACTTGAACCCTGAATTGATATTGAGCATAATAGTGAAGTAATAATATACCCCATCTAAAAAAATAGACTACTCAATAGCTCGGTCAATAGTGCTTCAGCCTCACACACGTGGGGTCCATTATTCAAGTCTCCTAGAGCCCAAGTGAATGGAATACCGCCATCTAACTTACAGTACCTGTGCATGACGTTCAACCACTGCAAATGTCTTCAAGCCCAGCATCACCCAGTAAATATCAGTTATCAGAACTATAACAAATTCTATCTTCAGGCAAAACACAGCCCCTCTGTTTAACTCCCTAAACATATACTCACTCCCAACATTCTCTTGTGCTACTCACACTTACAAAACCACATTCCCAAATTCTGATCCCATTTTAAAACTTATCCTTGATAGATGCAATAGAACCCATGAGCATCATACTAGAAATATCTCCTCAATATTCTCAGAGTGATACTAAAGGTATGCAAAGATGACATACAAATAAAAGGGCCCAATATATGGAACTCGCTCCCCTAATGAATTAAAATAAATTGTCCAACCTATACAGGCATACCTCAGTTTAAGAGTTTAATTGGTTCCTGGAGACGCCTCGTATTCCGAAAACTCGCATTCCGAAGCTAATTTCCCCATAAGAAATAAAGGGAAATGAATTAATCCGTTCCTGACTACCCCAAAAACCCCACATCAAACTAAATTTTTATACCTAATTCATCTAAATAAACCTACAAAACTCTGTTCAAGGTATTACTTACCTTGCTGTTGAATGCTGTAGGCATATGGAAGATGGTGAGGAGGTGGGAGGAAGAGAGGAGTTACTGTTTGGAAGGGGAGTCCCCTTCCATTATCACATCAGGCAGTGAGGACTTCACTGGTATGCACACTCTGGCACATTTTGCCTGCATACCACTAGGACTTGCTTGTTTTACTAAGAATTTATCTAATGACACTTGTTTTTCCCTACATTTTCACACTTGTCTGTAGTAAGACATCACATTATCATTTAAAAGGTCAATGCAACGGCCTGCTACAGCTTTATCTGGGCGAGTTTTTTCAACAAAACTTTGCAGTTCTTCCCATACTTCACACATTTTCTTAATCAAGAAGGGACATCCTCTACTGCCTCTACTCACAGCTATTTTCTTAGGTTGAACCTTACCAATGGCTTTCTTGAGACCCATGGCAAGATATATAATGACAACTTTTATGCTCAAATGGCCAAAAAACCGATAAAAAACTGTAAATCCTTGTGAAGAATTCAGGTGGGATAGTCACTGGACATGAGACACTGGTAAACTGAGGCGCGATCGCCATGCCACCACGCGCCAGTCGGCCTGTACACGTATCAACAAACTCGCGTCCCGAGGTAACCCTCGCCTTCCGAGACATATTTTTGGAGTAAATCCTGCTCGTCTTCAGAAAAACTCGCATACAGGGACACTCGCATTCCGAGGTACCACTGTACTTTTAAATAACGTAGAACTATGAAGCACCTAATTTCATCTTCATAGTATCCTATATTGTGCTACCCACTCACCCAGTACAGTATATTACAATGTAGAAATGCAATTTTATCATTATAATTTTATGGTATCCCTTTATATTGATGTTCATTATCATGTGAATTCAAATTCTGTTACAATGTACCTATAATTAATTTGTAAACTTAAGGACCTGCCCAAAAAGCTGTATGTTCTACTGGCTTTGTAAGAATGTACCACACCCACCAGTATATGTACTTTAACCCATTGTATCTTCTTGTACAATATATGAATAAATAAAGATGATACGTCATGAAAGAGTCGAGGTTATGAAGGTAGCCAACTTACTCGAACACCACCTCTGAAGGGGAAATAAATTCCGTGGGCTAGAGCCAAGATTTTGGTTCATTAACCTGAAAGCTATACAAGGCTACCACTGCCAACATAGGACCAACAAGCAAGGAAAGTCAATGGATGGGGGTCTAATTCAGCCAGTCATCAAGGTGGGCCAAAATCCCCAAGAACTGAAAACTCCAGTATAACTAGATTGTACTGCACTGGTGAGAAATGTCAACAATGCGGTGATTGTGCGTGATCATGTCTATGAACCAACAGGACCTTGCCTGAAGAAACAATTAAGTGGTATAGTTCAGAAAAGCTTGTACATGTGGCAATGGCACTAACCTTTAGTTAAAGCAACTTGTCCAAAGTAATTTACAACCATCAGCTTAATATCAACACTGATGTCAGTCTCCATGGCTGCGCCTCGATATGAAATGCCAGCATTGTTGATAAGAACATCTACATGTCCATGAGTCTTTAGGAGATTGTCCACAATCTCTGGAATACTATGCAAATCCTCCAGGTCCAACTTGACAACTGTGGGAACATGTAGCTCTGGAGGCTGGAACACACAAAAATTACTTTGTAATATATGATACTTTCCAGTTTAAATAATGTCTAACCAAATTTATTACAAACAAATTGCCTAATGCTTTATTTGGGTCTGTATACAGTACCAAATATTGATTCAAATATTACCTTGTAAGTTTTTAATAAGGTTTCTTTCAGCTCATTTAGTTTATCTGTATTACGTGATGCTAGAATCAATCGAGCGCCTCGTTTATAAAGGCTGTGTGCTATGGCTTCTCCGAGGCCAGAACTAGCACCAGTGATCAGAACGACCTGTGGAAAGTAATACAATGTACAAACTGCTGTAACTTACTGTTCTATATATAAAATTTAAGTTTTACATACTGACAAGTTGCTATCTGTTCATCAGCTCAAATGTAAGTAACATTAACACTGAAAATATGATTACTTGTTAGATTTTAAATGGATAAACAAGCAGTCAGAATGTTATTTGATTATAACAGATTTTATGTAACAAATTAATATGAATGAAAATCAGTTTCATAAACTAATCACACAGTATATACCTGTTGGTGAGGTAAAATAAATTTAAAACATTAGCAATTGTCATTAAACTTTCTTAAACATTTCAACACACAGGAAGTATTGACTTTCCATTACCATTATGACTATTGCCCTTTCCCCATTTTTGTGACATATTTGCCTGGAGAATATACTAGAGTAATAAAGGAAAAGAGGTGGTTAAAGATATTCACAATGCTTTTTATCCATATCTTCCATGCTAAACACATATTTCTACTGGGTGGTGTTTGTCTACACTATGGAGAACCAACAATCAAAGGCATAAACATTAACAGCAGCTATTTCAAACTTACCTTCCCACACAAAGCCTTGTCATTAAAAAAGGCCCGAGATACTACTGCCTGAACAACTCTATACACAAGTCGCACCGCAACAACTGGGCCCATCACAGTTAGAGTTGCCCATCCTGTCACGTACAGAAACGATATTAACTGCAAGCCATGCATTCAGTATACATATATAAATACAGTACACACATTGTAATTTTTTTCAGTTGTCCTCTATGTACAGCATAAAATGCTTTGTAACAAATGGGATAATTATACTGTGAACAGAAATTTAAAAAGCACCATCTCTGACTGCCTCTGCCACAGATGAGGGTTCAGTCTTGAGCAAGGTTAAAGTGAGAGGGTCCATGTTGACGGTGTGTCTAGTTGGACGTTACGTCTTAAACTGAGTTGTGTGCAGTCATGATCCCCACTTTATACCTAGGAGGCTTGGGTTGCAAAATTATCTATATCTACTATTCATCTGCACTATGGTTGGAGACCTCCCAATTGTCCAAACAATTTACCTATTCGAATCTTTAGGTATTTCTTCATACATTCATAACACAGTAAATGCAATTATTTCATCATTAAAAATACAAACATAACAAATCTTTACATATTTATGAAGCATCTGGCACCTGATTAAGTCTTGCAACCTATTAGTTCTTAACCACGTACAGTAATTTGAATAATTTATGCAATGTAATGTAAACAAAATATTAAAGAAATTATGGTACACCGAAATTTAGTTACGAATTACTGGAAGCAATAATGAACAAATAAAAAAATATTTACATGATAAATATATGTAACAATTTAAAAGAAAAATTCACAAACAGTTTAATTAGGGTAATACTAGTGCCATATTTCTTACTTCTAAATGAATGCACTTATTTATTTATTGTTGCAGAGCTTAATATTCAAATATAATACGATTGAAATAAATACAGTAATGTTCATAACTTTTTTTCCAATTTGAAATTTAACACAAATAAATAAAATAAATTGGATTGGATGGTGGGATCTAGGCCTATGACCAAGTGCTAAATATTAAAAGTGCCTTAAGACCAATGACAGACTGAGCCAAAGCAGAAAGAAAATAACGGATTTAAAGTTTATAATGTACAATACAGTACAGGATAATTTGCTCACTAATACATTTTTTCTATTCATATCAAAATTCTCATTTGTATTTGAAAACAACTGTACAGTGGCACCTACAAATCTGCATTACAACATTCCCGATCATATCATTTCACACTTTATCTGGATTCATGAACAATCCAGATTTACAAATATTTGGCGGTTTCTGGCTATGGTATTTAATTACAAAAAATATAGTTTTCCACTTTTGTAAATAATACAAGTTTCTACATAATTAGACATACAAATATTATAGAAAGAATAATTTTTTGTGCATATAAAGTACTAATTATGCTCTAAAAAGTAAGAAACTTTTACTTTTGTACTTGCGTCTTTATTGCACAGGCTGGTCGTGGTTAGCTAATGGCAGCACACCATTATAAATTATGTACAGTGTAAAACTCAAGAGTAAAAACCAGCTCTGAATGTAATGAAATACCTCTTTCTGGTGGATCCTTGGCACTTTATGCCTGGCAAGCTCCACCCAATTCTATTCACACTAAGCCCTTGCAAGACATAAACAAGCTTTCTTGGGTTTTGTGTAAGGCTAAGTAAATCCTTGCCCCCCCCCCCCCTTTCCCCCTCTCAAAGAGGCACAAGCAGCAGGGGATCCCAATTCACTTTGACTACAAAAAAAGGCAAACATACTGCAAACTTTTACTGTATCGGATCCCACTAACAGATCCTCCACCTTATGACCAGCACCACTTCATATAAATTTGATGTTACCGATCTCTGATCGCCCTGCATCACCAGGTAGAGATCAGGCACAATATCTGGCAAAGTCTCCTCAAGATCTTGTGATGTTGCTCTAAGCATTTTAACCTTGTTGATAGCTGTTGGTAGCAGTTGGCATTCCTGCCCAGCTCAACTGCACATCTCAGCAATCCAAGTTTAAAGTAATATTGAACAGTCATTGCAATGAAACCCACAGGCAAGACACCAAGAGATCAGCCACTTGGGGACTGTTAAAAAAAAAAAAGTACACAAGAGTTAGACTCCAAACATGTAGATCAGTGGAGAACTTCAAACCATCTAGAAACATCTCCAGGCCAATCTATTCAAAGAGACGAAGCCAGAAAGTGCTAGAAACCAAGGCTGAGCTTTCCAAGAGAGAGATAACAGGAGAACCCTGTTGGAGAACACCTCCAGTCTGGACTGAACCTGGAGCAACAGCCAAACTGGAAGGAAAAGATAAAAGACGCCCCCAATGACCCCAGTCCAGCTGAAAGGCATCCAACAGGAGCCCCCCTGCTATCAAAAAATGGTGGCCATGTAAACCTGTAATTGACAGTCCCACATCAATGTGAAGAGGTCTGCCTTGGAGTAGCTAAACATTTTGCAAAGCCCATGGAAGGACATTACTGATGGTCCACTCTGTGGTGATGGGACAAAACCAAGAAAGACCATCCAACAGAATGCTGGAGATGCCCTGACCATGAACCACACAGGAAGCCAAATCACAAGAGGCCAGAATACAGATCACAAGAAGCTACCCATAATGTCCAGCCCCACAAGGGAAGAGATGGAAGTGACCCCCCTCCCCCTGTAACCGAGACGATGAACTACCAGTGAGCAGTCCAATTGGAACTGGTTAGGCTGATTATAACTCACCCAAACCAAAAGACACTTTTTGAAGTCTACACAGCACAGTATTTTACCACACTACAGTATTCTAACATAACTCAAACACGTTTGGGTGATGCAAGGACAGCTACTTACCTATAAACCAAGGTACAGAACTCCATACGGCCATAGTACGCGTGCGTTTAATGGCTCGACTAAGGTACGCAATCCATTCTGCTTGATCATTTATGCAATCCATAATTGTTTAAGATGGATTTACTCTCAAATCTTAGTCAATACATCATTACAGTACAGTACTGTATCTGTAAAAAACAAACATGAATAATGAAAAATTTAATATACTGTACTGGAATAGTTTGCTGTTATTAGACAAATCATTTAAGGTACAAGACAAGCATTAATAAAATCTTCATTTGCATAACCAAACAAAATCTTATAGCCTAAGTGTGACAAATTATCCATCAGGTGAAGAGCAGTCATTAATGAGTAGGTTTGGTGTTTATTTAATCAATCACAGCCAATTTTCAATGATATATTCATAATTCCTACTGACAAAATGTCTAAATAACAAACAAGACCTTTAAATTTAGGGCTTAAATACTAAAATTAACATGTAGATTTTTCTTGTGAATTCCAAAGAATTACATTAAAATCTGAAGAGGAATTACATTTCCAGTTTTTTTTTTTTGGGGGGGGGGGGGGTGCCACCATTCTCTCTGAATGTTGTCACTTAAATCGTACAAGTCTTATTGTACATTGTTGTGTAGTGCTCACAATGTTCACAACTGTAAGACATGGGGCTCCGTACCTGAGCAGGTGTTCTCTTAAACCTAGTTTTCCATAGTTGGGGACAGGAAGCCTGTTAGGCTCATCAAGGTCTCAGCCAACTACCCTTAGGATGCATCCCACAACAGTTATCTAATAGGTACTTATTTACTGCTAGGGTGAACATAAGCATCAGGTGAAAGGAAATCATTGCCCAAATGTTTCTATCCTGCCGCAGGAACCGAGCTCGAGTCCTTTTGACCGTGACGTGACTGCACTAATCAATGCACCACAGTACCCTGTCCAGATGCCTCTATTCACCTAACAGTAAATAGGTACCCAGGAGTTGGGCAACTGTTGTGGGTGGCATCCTGAGGAAGGTTGGTCCTTAGCTCTAGGGGACCTGGGGGACCTTAGCTTCAGGGACAATGCATCACAGAAATAATCTGTGGTGCATTAGATTATTTAGGGCATCAGTACTGTATCAAATATTAATATTAAGGAAGCATAGTGCATCAGCATGCTTTCTTCAAGATACAGTACAGTACTGATACTTGCTTCTGATGTCTAGATACTGGCATCCTACGATTCTGGTGTTCAACCGCAATGATTTTACCATACTGGAGCTTCCTAGGTGTTTACCCCATGTCATTCTACACTTTAAATGCAATACATCTGCCTGAAGGCAGGAACAAATAAAATAGGACTCCTTACATTTGATAAAAAAAAATTCTTAAGATTTTCAAGGGATGAATGCATGCAATCATGAGACTAAACATCCTAAATTTTATTCTGTCTCTTTGTTACTTTTCAAGTTACATGTTATAAGAGTATATTGGAAGAGCCTAGCATTTTTATCTTGTAATATACAACAATCCAGGTATTACAATATAGTTATTTTTTTGGCTCGGGTGGTTGGTCAACAAACACCCTTTGTATTTAAGAATTTTTTTATATAAAACAAAGTGAAATAAAGGAAAGGAACCAGGTTTACTCATTTAGAATGCCCCCACACTTTACTAATTCAGAAAGTATAAGTGCAAACTCACTTAGAAGATCCATACTTTTCACATTTTAATTATCTCGCTATTCATTTAGATGGTCTTAATGTGATGTAGGTCTAAGAGACCTACACCTAATTGTTTTAACTAATGTATGTCCAGCTAAACTTTATAAGTAACTAAAGGTATATGATTCAACGATGGAATTTTGCAGTTTATTCTACTCATAAATGCTCACTCCCAATTTAACAAAACTTTACCGATTTGAATTCATTATGACCACAATATTGATGTCAGCTAACACTAGTTATCATTTCCCATCTATTTATGCCTTTCATCCATTTGCATTCAATCACATTCAAAACATCAATCATGTTTTCTCTTCCCCGGGCTACGCTCTCTTGAAAGGCGTAGAGTAACTTCAGTGCTCTTAATCTCTGAGCATATACATAAGTCCTGATGTTGGGGATTAATTTTGTTATTTTTCATATTATGCTTTACAATTTGTGTCCATTTTGTATTATGATGATCAAACTTGCACAAAATTAGATTTTACTTTTAAAATCAAAGCATGTATAATCATTTACATGGTCCTTAATATACTTTAGTTAGATCTTGACTAATATGTGAAAAAGACTACTCATGAATCCTTGCAAATTTAAGGAGTCCTTAACACCATATAATGGCCAGAACCTAAAGTGATCAATCCACTATCAACAAGAAGTCAGGTTATGTGTGTGCTGAGCAAGAGGCTTAGCACACGAAGCTGCAGAGCCTTCATATCTTCTTCATGGGTCAACTACTGACAGGCTTCCTTCATCTCATCTCATCTCAAGATCACCTCTAGTCCACCCACATTGATTCTCTGCAGCAGAACTAGCAACACAACCATCCACTTGACCAGTACTCACGTCACACAATAGCTGCCTCACACATACATACACTCTTTTATGTAGAGAACGGTGCTAAATACCACCAAGAAATGGGGGGTTGTTAAGGAGTTGATATAACAATCCTCACCAATAACCAGTGAAGTGGACACTGAGGGTTGAGGGCTGGGAGCGTCGCCTTGTCGACACACACGTAAACAATAGGACACGAGCGACGTCATAGTCGACACACCTCCTGGGGGGGTACGTATACACAGGAAAAAATGAAAGATAAGCAAATCCGAGTACTAATTTAACACATTTTCAGAATGTGTTGAATCACGAAAGCGTTTGGATTAATTTCATTTCCACCTCCCCAGGACGTGAACGTCCCAGTCCCACACCTACGAGTTCCAGACAGATGGTCAATTCACGTAGTTACTTTAATTCTTATGTTTTCATATTCAATTTATACCCATTAATTCGTGTTCTGTCACCTCACCCAAAAACATTTGTCATATCACCTCACCCAAAATGAATATAAGCATGAAATGATGTGTAAATCTGTCTTTGAAAATGTAAGAAGCCCTTGCGAAATGCTTTTAGGCATCAGACCATAAATAACAAATGAAAAAATGAACTTTGAAGAGTTAATATTTCAATTACCTCCGATAGTGAAGAAAAAACGTAAGAAATATTGAAAAGATTCGTGAAGAATATATATACATATATATACATATATATATATATATATATATATATATATATATATATATATATATATATATATATATATATATATATATATATATATATATATATACATTTGATGGTTACAAGATATACATGGGTTGATACAAAAATAATAATGCAAAAAGGTGCTTAAAGGTTATGGATCTCTTGAAAAACACAACAATGGGAAACATTGATGAATGTCACAGACGGGTTCGATCATTGTTGCAAGTCAAACACTTCTTCGAATTCCTCTGAAGTTGGACTAGTGCCCAATATATATATATATATATATATATATATATATATATATATATATATATATATATATATATATATATATATATATATATATATATATATATATATATATATATACATATACATATATATATACATATATATACATATATATATATATATATATATATATATATATATATATATATATATATATATATATGTATATAAATACCTTACACCTTACACTGGGGCAATACAGATAAAGTGATATGGAATAATTTATCTGATCGCGATAGTAAATGTCATAAACTTTAAACAGAACCATGAGTGGAGTGAGTATGCTGTAAAAACATGATAGTTCCATCTGTGGAACTGATAACAAATTTGTGTATCCAACACATTTATAGCAAATCATTGAGGAAATGACAGACAAACTGATAGGCAAGGAGGTGGTTCTAAGCATTTCCCTTGCATGGAGGTTAGGTTAGTGTGAAGCAAATTTGGTACGAATAACCATTGCAAATTTTGAGAAAAAAAGAAGATACGGAGAACTGCACAAAAAGATCTAGGAGGGTATAACCAAGTTTACATCTCCCAGACCTTAGAATAGGACAGCACAAAATTACTATAAAGTACTAAGAGACAACCTAAAGGAGTTCAGAAACACAGGCCAGTACAAACACTCAAAGCTGAAGATAAGGAGAGGACTGCAGGTGATCATGACAGTGGATGGGAGAGGACAGTCCTTCACCCGGTCAAACAACTAAAATTATATACATCGGTAAACTGTAAATGCTTCACCCACATACTACAAATACAAATAATCGCCAACACAACCTAAATTCCTAACCTAACCAATGACTAAATATGCACACTATGCTAATATATAAAAATATTAATTTACATGTGAGAAAATTTCTATTCAGTGATCTGCAGGTAAACATGTTGTCCCAAGCAAGATGAACAAATAGACCTAGTGAAAGTGTGAGGCTGACAGTCTAATTAAAGCGTTATCCAAAAAAATCTAAAATTTGGAAATCAAAAAGTGTGGGAACTGCTCAAGATCAATGACATTCGTTGGTATAACTGCTGGAAGAGGCGTTGAATGTGTGTGTGGAGTGGCGCCTGACAACTTGCTCTACTAGTAATTGTTGGTAAGTCAACCCAAGATGTCTGACATAATTTAACTCTCCACTAAGGGTAGATTTGCGGGTCCAGGGCGTGGTAAGAGCTGCATTTACGGGTCCAGAGGTGAGGTAAGGCTGCATTTATGGGTCCGGAGGTGAGGTAAGGCTACATTTACGGGTCCAGAGGTGAGGTAAGGCTACATTTACGGGTCCAGAGGTGAGGTAAGGCTACATTTACGGGTCCAGAGGTGAGGTAAGGCTACATTTACGTGTCCAGAGATGAGGTAAGGCTACATTTACGGGTCCAGAGGTGAGGTAAGGCTACATTTACGGGTCCAGAGGTGAGGTAAGGCTACATTTACGGGTCCAGAGGTGAGGTAAGGCTACATTTACGGGTCCAGAAGTGAGGTAAGGCTACATTTACAGGTCCAGAAGTGAGGTAAGGCAACATTTACGGGTCCAGAGGTGAGGTAAGGCTACATTTACGGGTCCAGAAGTGAGGTAAGGCTACATTTACAGGTCCAGAAGTGAGGTAAGGCAACATTTACGGGTCCAGAGGTGAGGTAAGGCTACATTTACGAGTCCAGAGTGAGGTAAGGCTACATTTACGGGTCCAGAAGTGAGGTAAGGCAACATTTACGAGTACAGAAGTTAGGTAAGGCTACATTTACGGGTCCAGAGTGAGGTAAGGCTACATTTACGGGTCCAGAAGTGAGGTAAGGCTACATTTACGGGTCCAGAAGTGAGGTAAGGCTACATTTACGGGTCCAGAAGTGAGGTAAGGCAACATTTACGAGTACAGAAGTTAGGTAAGGCTACATTTACGGGTCCAGAGTGAGGTAAGGCTACATTTACGTGTCCAGAAGTGAGGTAAGGCTACATTTACGTGTCCAGAAGTGAGGTAAGGCTACATTTACGGGTCCAGAAGTGAGGTAAGGATGGATTTGCGGGTCTGAGGCGAGGTCAAGCTAGATTTACAGGAAACAAGAAAATTCATCAAATGGAACACTAAGATACATGCAGTGATAAGCAAGTCATAAGGACTAATGAGTAGACAGTGAGTAACACCACCATGTGTTCTACTGAGCTGCTGACTGTTCTGAAAGTGATTAACTCCTTTACGTGTTCCACTGAGCTGTTGAAAGTGTTCTGAAGGTGAGTAACCGCACCAGGTGTTCTACTGAGCTGCTGATTGTGTTCTGAGAGTGAGTAACCCCCCACCACGTGTTCTACTGAGCTGCTGACTGTTCTGAAGGTGAGTAACCCCCCACCACGTGTTCTACTGAGCTGCTGACTGTTCTGAAGGTGAGTAACCCCCCACCACGTGTTCTACTGAGCTGCTGACTGTTCTGAAGGTGAGTAACCCCCCACCACGTGTTCTACTGAGCTGCTGACTGTTCTGAAGGTGAGTAACCCCCCACCACGTGTTCTACTGAGCTGCTGATTGTGTTCTGAGAGTGAGTAACCCCCCACCACGTGTTCTACTGAGCTGCTGACTGTTCTGAAGGTGAGTAACCCCCCCCCCCACCACGTGTTCTACTTAGATAGCGTTAACAATCAGTGATAAGATTTCGTAAACATAAGATTGATTAGATTACGAGTGGATTCACTTTCTGATGTAATCGTTTGGTGTCAACAGTGTAAGTTCCTTGATATTAAAATGATAACGAAGTAGCTATTTTGCGCAGTGGCCAGAAAGTCAGCTCACAATCCAATGGTCCCGGGTTTGATTCCCCGGCAGGACGAGACATTTTGCATGGCTTCCTGTCCCCGACAATGGGAAATACTTCCTCAGTTCAGTTACAGGCCGCCTGCCTCGTCCTCTCCACACACCACTGTCTCCACTGTCTTTCCATTATTTTGTGTATAAATCTCGCATGCCAAAAAATGCTCCTCCTGAACAATTACAAATTGTAGCTTTATACAGACTTTTTTTCCAAATATAATAGTACTTATAGCAACCGTGGGGTACCGTATAGACTATGATGGTACTTATCATTTATCATCAGTATTTATCACAACTACCGCGAGTTGGGATATAACTAGGCTACCGCGAGTTGGGACATAATTAGGCTACTGCGAGTCGAGACATAACTAGGCTATTGCAGGCTAAGACATAACCTGGCTACACTCCATATTGGGTCGGACATAACTAGGATATTTCGCTGCGCCCTTCGACATCATGTTTGTCACGTCCCGTACAGATGTTTGGAGTCATGGAGTTAAGTAGTTTGTTTACAAGCATACATTAGACACGGCTAGGATGAGGTCAGCAATATGGTAACCCACATTAGCGAATCGTCATTGAGCTAAACTCCCAAATCCGTACCGACATAGTGTTTGGCCTCTGAGACACAGTGTTTGACCTCTGAGATATAGTGTTTGACCCCTGATACATAGTGTTCGACCTCTGAAACCAGCCAAAGCGCTGCGAAGCGCCGGGCGAGTGCTTTGCCACTGCACCACTAGAACTATTTGGTGAGGCTGTGCACACAGGTGGAAACAAACTATATACATGAGCCACGGGGATATTAGATTTTGTCACTGTCAAGGGTAGTGCATGAATGGAATGAATTAAGAAGTGAAGTATTGGAGGCATCATACTTCATACATAACTGCCCGAAACGCCTCCTTACTAGCAGAGCTTCCTAGTCCTCGTCAGTCGAGTACGTCATGAGTCAGTATGGATGGGGGTCATCTTGAGTAATTTAGCAGCTCAGCTCATTAAGTGGGAATGACGCAGTGACTTACATTTTTTTTATAATTTGTCCCAGAGGGATAGTTTATTGGTGAGCGTCGCTCGCCCTGAGTGAAGAAGGTTGCGTCTCGTCTGCTACCCCTTCGGAAACTGTTTACTAGTTGTGTGTTTACTAGTTGTGTTTTTGCGGGGGTTGAGCTTTGCTCTTTCGGCCCGCCTCTCAACTGTCAATCAACTGTTTACTAACTACTTTTTTTTTCACACCACACACACACACACACCCCAGGAAGCAGCCCGTGACAGCTGACTAACTCACAGGTACCTATTTACTGCTAGGTAACAGGGGCACTTAGGGTGAATGAAACTTTTGCCCATTTGTTTCTGCCTCGTGCGGGAATCGAACCCGCGCCACAGAATTACGAGTCCTGCGCGCTATCCACCAGGCTACGAGGCCCCTGGAATGGTGGGGACTGTGGATGGTGGAATGTGGGGACTGTGGAGAAGAATTGGTGGACAGGTGGCGAGTTGAAACTGACATTCTGCCGACTACTGGGAGTTTAGAGGTTCTGGATGATGCTCAGTTTTGTGACTGATGGGTTATTGTTTTGTGGCTGCATGCTTATGTGTTCGCCCCTTATGCTCTCGAGATGCCTCTATATACTGTTTCGTCATTGTGGTCATCGATAGTCATGTCTGTGTTTTTTCCTATCTTATGTGTTCAGTGATGGGCTGTCACAATTGCCTCGTGCAGTTTCCGTTGGGTACTTTCTTTTGATAATTACTTTAAGCATGTACGGGGCACCGCTCTCCGGGTTTCTTCTTTATGTCTCGTGTCCCCACTTTTTTGTTTGGGTATCTTGTATTTTTTATGCATTTTCAACTTTGAATGTCTTTTGTTCGTGGGGGGTTTCTATTTGCATTGAACATTTTTATGTCTGTTTAGATTGTCTTGCAACGTTTACTTGGTTTGTGACTGCCTGTGTATGGTGCGAGAGTGGGTTCTGTGGGGTTCACAGTGCTGTTATGGAAAGTTTGGGTTTTCATGCTATGTGGGTTTGTGGGTTTGTAGTCATTTGTCTTTTGTGTTGTCTTGCTTTTTTTTTTTTTTGGGGGGGGGGGAGTAAAGAGGAAGGAGAGGCATAGGTGAAGGGAAGTATAGAAGTGGGAAATACAGTGAGAGGTATGAAAGCAGGCGGGCTGTCCGCCTTGCTGACACGATGTGTGATGTGTGACACGATGTTGTCTTGCTGGTGGCTTTTGTTAAATTTGCCTTTCGTATGTATAATATTGTTCTTTTGTATTCTTGTGCTTATTATTATGTATTATGCTACTGCCTTTTATTGTAAATGCTGTACTGCTTTTGTTGTGTTTTTCAGTTTCATGTCGTTTTGCTTCTGTTAACTTTTATGTATATTTTTGTCTTGCATGTTTATCGTGCTTTTATTGTGTTCAAGTATGTTGTTTGCAGGGAACTCCTCTGGGATTTGCAGCGTACTTTCCTGTTGTTTGGGTAATACAGTTTAAAACATGTGCATGTTATACAGTTGCTATTTGTAGCCTGTATTACTTTTACCTATGATAGTTGTATCAATTGTAGAGTTCTTTTTAATTTTGTAAAGCAAGATTTAATAATAGGCTTTAATCAGTTTTCTTTATTTTTTGGAGCCTAGATACTGGTCTGTATATTGAACCGTAAATGAAGTATGAATTCCTAGAAAGTGTAACTTGTACCGTTTTGACCTTATATATTTGTGGTAATATTAATTGTTATTTCACAGGAGGAGGAGGAGTTACTTTTGAATTAAGATTATGACAGATGGTTTAATAATTCTTGGCAGAGTTGATGAGATCTGGGATAACGACCAATTATTCTTGGTAGTCTTCAGATAGCGTCTGACAGTGTTACATCAATCATATCTGTGGCTGACAACAAATCAGCCAACGTACATACGTAAGGTTTGCGTTATCAAAGGGTAACCATTCATGATTTCATTTACGTAATTAGTAGCGTTGTGCGCTCAAGTTTATTGATCATTTTCATTAAAAATAAGAAAATCCGCAAGAGTTCAGTGATAGTCCTTCATACTGTGTTGTGGCCTGGAACAACGAGTGACCCGTTGTCAACATTACGACCAACTTAAGACTCTGACGGGAAGCAAAGGAATCACAGTTTGGTTCACTCTAGAGTGAGCAAACTCTGTGAACGCTGTATAGGTGGAGGTGAATTGGTAGCGTGGGGGAGCTGCTATCGCTGTCAGACTCTGTAGTACTCAGGGACTGGGTTAGCTGCTGCAGTTCTGCGGATGACAGGCATAATAGAGCAGCTAGAGGGGGTCATAAAGCAGTCTTTGTACATTACTCTGAAAACCGACTTCCACACTTATAAAAATACCCCGTCTAATGAGTAGGTGGCTTGACCCATACGATTTCATAGCATTTGGACTGGAGAGAATGATTCCACGTGTAGTGGTTAAGTTTGAAGTCGTTACGAGCCCAGCGAAGGAGACGAAATCCCAGACACTCCAATTGCTGGAAGATCCTCCACAGCCTGTTAAAGATGTTGGTCGGCTGTCTGGCGATCTCGTTGTTGCCTGTCAGAAATACAAGGAAGAGGTTTACCAGAATGGTTCTGGGATGCTGTACAGATTTTCGGAACTATATAACATACAAATTCTGGCATAACAGCGGCTTGGTACAAAATAAATGTTCAAGTAAAGATATTTTAATCAAATAATATCCGATAAAAAGTATTCTAAAATATTTACTTTATAGAGTAGGGTAAAAAATGTTAACACATTTAATGCAATGAAAGTATAGTAGGAACTGTGCCTTTTCAGTGAAAGAACATACCATTCTTGGGTAAGGCAGCTTCGCTACCAAGGATTAGAGACCAAGGATTAGAGAGGGCAGCGGTGCTCGACACCCCACGCCACACCGCTCGTGCGAGTCCATGACCACACATGTTCGTACCATGACCACACATGTTCGTACCAGGACCACACATGTTCGTACCAGGACCACACATGTTCGTACCTAACCACACATGTTCGTACCATAACCACACATGTTCGTACCAGGACCACACATGTTCGTACCTAACCACACATGTTCGTACCTAACCACACATGTTCGTACCAGGACCACACATGTTCGTACCTAACCACACATGTTCGTACCATAACCACACATGTTCGTACCAGGACCACACATGTTCGTACCATAACCACATGTTCGTACCAGGACCACACATGTTCGTAACATTATCATTATTTATTGAGTTGCATTTAAGCATACAACCTGCGCCTGTATACATTATAGCCCAGGAGTGATATTTATACACCAGTGGAAGGGGAGACTGGGCGAGCATGGTTGGCCAGAATTTACCCAGTGAAAGACTGGGACAAGAAGATGACAGGATGTGGGGAGATGACAGGATGTGCGGAGATGACAGGATGTGCGCAGACAACTGGAGGATCTGGATAAGATAAAGGTTGAGGACCCACACTACACCTCACCGTGAGGGTGTTGACAGGAGCGGCTGGTGTCCTCAGCCAACCTGTTGAACCACTCGTCAACTTTTCCTCTCAAAATTAAGAATTACTAATTGACTCAGAGAAGTTAAACTTAATTAATTTTGTTAAAACTATGATATGGGCAAAACGAGTTCGGCTTAAACCTCACAGTACTCAGGAGTGTAACACATACTGGCAATCCTTAGCTTGATTTGGTGATGGGCTTAAGGCCATCAACCTTATCGAATCATTTAGGCCACACAACCCCTGCAAAGTCAGCTAAGATAAATATCAATCTATCGTAGCCTAATGTACGCACTATATATTTATCTAACGACCAGGCCTCTTAGAGCCACGGGGACGTTGAGCTCCGAAATCATCGCAAGGTAAGGTAACCGATTGTTCTTAAACATGGCGGCAGGAAACGTCATGGTAGATTCTATCCATTGGGTAATTTATTTGTTATTTGAATTCTCTGTACGTCATCCTCAAAGCCTCACCAATAGCCACGCCAGGATGTATCTCGAGGCCCAGGTGGGTGACGGAGGCCAAGATCTCCGGCTGGTGTTCCAGCACCTCCTCCAGCGTCTCTACCTCCATCCCTTCGATGTCCATCTTCAGGTAGTCGATCTTCCGCCCGACGTGTCCCAGCTTCTTCATGATCCCTCCCAGACGGTCCACCTGGCGGGAGAAGTGGGAACTGGTAATGTAAACACACAGGCCACCTGGCGGGGGAAGTGGGAACTGGTAATGTAAACACACAGGCCACCTGGCGGGGGAAGTGGGAACTGGTAATGTAAACACACAGGCCACCTGGCGGGGGAAGTGGGAACTGGTAATGTAAACACACAGGCCACCTGGCGGGGGAAGTGGGAACTGGTAATGTAAACATACAGGCCACGTGGCGGGGTTACTGAAGAAAGGTTGATCAGTGTCCCATGCCACTATGGACCATCACAACTGGTTAATAATTTACTGCGGGCCTTCTAGCACAACACAAACGATGTGACCATAGTCTAGGGTGGAGCTAAACAGAGCACAGTCCCTTCCCAGTGACGTCTCAAGTGCTTCTGACGTTTTGTCTGAGGACTCTGTGATGTAGCTCCAACTGAATTCCTGCTGTTAATTGATGACGATGTCATGTGACGTCATGATAGAATCAAGACCTGATTCTATCAAAGGTGAAAGAAAAAAACAAGAAACACCCAAAACACACACATATCCTACTTATCTGCTCACATATAGACACATGTGTACATAATCTTTATCAGTTCAAAAAGTTAAATTAATTGGGTAATAACTCTCAACTCAAGTGAGTGGTCACTTACGGTGGAGTGAGAACGACAAAAGCACTCTTACTTATCTTGCCTATAATGAAATGAGTGTAAGTACATGTCGTGCTTTCCATATGATGAGTATATGTACTCACCTTGCCATTCATGAACTTGCCAGATTTGCTGCCAACACCCATCCTGAAGAAAGTGACATTAGCGGAGCGCTGGTGGTCGCCGGCAGCCATACTGGGGTCGAACGAGAACACCTGCAGGAGAATCAAGAATTGTAGCAACCCTTCGTAGTATACTCGCCCTCAAACGGAGGGACCTTCGACAAGCCACCAGCTTCATGTCCCCGTCGAGGCCACTATAGTGGTTCTCAGGTAAGCTCAGATAAACATGTGTTCATGGTTACTTATCTTGCACCTCCTTCACAACCACCTGGCACCTAGGACCTACACACCCACCTGGCACCCGTAGGCGGCCATAGCGTCGTCGAAGGACCACTCATTGTTGATGCCGAAGGAGTAGACGAGGCAGCGGGTGGGCGGCGGGGCCAGCGGGGAGTCCATACACGCCCACTTGTCCCCGTCAAAGAAATCTCTGTGTTTCACTCCACCAAACATTTTCTGAAATGAGTGAAAGATGCGACAATGAGTTAGTTTAGTTCATTTATTATGCACCCCCATACCCATCTGTTGGGCGGTAGTGGAAATGGTTACAGAGGCACATAATGGGCTCAGGGACTGAACCCCACAATTCATTTAGCTAAGCAAGTTACAATCTTGATGAGCTAGTTACAAAATTCAATATAAGTCGTCACATCAACAATGGGTTCGAGATTTTTTTTGTTTCTCTACAGCCTACTGAAGTATGCAGCGAAAAGTATATGAGGCTTGTGAAGGAGCCTCATATTATTTTTCTGTGATTTTTTTTAAAGTTTACTGTAAACTATTTTTTACTTGTTTAAACAAGTAGACGTTCCACAAAATGATCACTCGGTGAGGGAACAAAACTCATCTCTTGCCTGGTTTACTGTAACTCCTTTTTTAACTTGGCAGCTGGAGCCTCAGACACAATAGTCCGTATAATAATGATAATACTTTATTTAGACAAAAGTACATACGTAGAATACAAGAAGAGTGTAGAGTCCCTAGGTAGGACAAGGTGTCTGAAGCCATTAATATGCTGAGCGTTTTGGCCATAATGTGAAAAAAATGGTGAACAGTACAGAAGCTCAATATTGGGGTAACCTGAAACTAAATGGGATCAGAAACATTAATGAATTGAAGAGCAATATAAATAAAATGATATTATTACGTGATGATTGGAACAGCAAAAACTGCAATACTTTTCACAGAATAAACAGATGGTATATATATATATGTTTAATACAGTTTTACACGGCAGATATCTGTAACAGCACAAGTTCAGTAAATAATGTTCAATAACAGCACTATCATAGGTTATTATTTAGGAAGTAAGGTAGATTACATAGAGTTGATTTGGTAGTTCTTAGTTGTTTTTAAATTGCTTTATGGAATGACAGTTTTTAATGTGATTAGGGAAGTCATTCCACATTTTAGGACCCCTTGATTTGAAGATCATCTCTGCTTTGGTTAAGTCGCACTCTTGGAATATCAAAAATATATTTGTTTCTAGTGAAGTGCTGTTCTGAAGTTCTGTTACAACCCTCTAGGAAGCGCTTAAAGTCGGGGTAGCACTGCCGTTCAGTGTTTTATTTATTTATTTATTTATTTATTTATTTATTTATTTATTTATTTATTTATTTATTTATTTATTTATTTATTTATTTATTTATTTATTTATATATATGCAAGAAGGTACATTGGGTTTGTGAGGATACATAGCATAGTTCAAGTATGTTTATTGAGACAAGAAAAAATACATCTCAAAGGGATAGAGTGGCTTAGGCTATTTCTACCCCCCTTCCCCGCATAACATAGCGTAGTGATTAGATTCTTGTAAAGCCGTACGCTCAGCGTTTCGGACAGGTCCTTAATCTAATTTTAAGTAGGTAAAGTTTTATATATGGAGAGCACACTTGACAGAATGTGTAGTGACTTTATATTCATCATATTCAAGGATTTAAGTAAGAGGGCTGAGTGCTGTCTGGGGTTTAAATTTGTTATTGTTCTAATTGCTGTTTTGTGTTGAGTAATTGGAAGCCGAAGATAAATTTGGGTAGCAAGACCCCAAGCACAGATACCATAGGTGAGATAAGGATAGATAAGAGAGTAATCAAGCGTTACCAGCGCAGGGTGAGGTACACAGTGTGATTTTAGAAAGAATGTTACATATATACATATTTTTGTTTGTTTTTAGTATATGGCAATGGAAATTCCACTTTTTATCAATGAGAACATCAAGGAATTTACCATCAACTCTGTTACTAATTTGGATAATGTTAATTCTTAGGTTAATTGGATCAAAGGATTTATTACCAAATAAAATATTGAAGGTTTTATCAATGATAAGAGCTAAGTATATTGTGCTTTGCTATATAGGAGCATATCTGCTTGTATATTAGCTTTTAAATGATTTTAGATAAGGTTGGCAGGATTAATATCAATCTGAAATTGTTGACTTCAATGAGGTCAACACTTTTGTGGACTGGGATTACTCTTACTTTTTAGGATATCATGAAAGGTTCAGAGTTCAATTGATTTGTAGGAAATGTATATGTTTATCTCTCAGAATGTTTGGTAATATGTTTATTGTTTGTGATGTGTGTCTATGTATGCATTAACACGATGTACTGAACGGGGTGAGAATAGCTTGAGCTACCTCATCCCTTTGTGTGTATTTTACCTCAATAAACTTATTTTAATTTCAATTTCAATTGATTTGTTGTAGTGCACTGCAATGGCCAGAGCTAAAAAGTTGAGTTTTTTGTAAATTAGGGTTAATATATCAGCAAGGGTACTTTAATTAGTTTTAGCGAGAGGATTAGTTTAAATCCTAGGATTAGATTAGATTAGAGAGGGTCCAAATAGTACAGTCAGATTCGTACTCGACGCACAAACGACAATTCCGGGTTCGAATCCAGGGCGGGACAGAAATGGTTGGACACATTTCCTTTCACCAAATGCACCTGTTCACCTAGCAGTATGTAGGTACTCAGGAGTTCGTCAGCTTGTTGTGGGGTTGCATCCAGGGCGGGTGTTGTTAGACACTAACCAGTGGTGTTAGAGAATGACTACTTCTGCCAGACACTGATCTGTGGTGCCAGAGACTGGACAGTGGTGCCAGA
The DNA here is from genome assembly GCF_040958095.1 of Procambarus clarkii. Taxonomy (NCBI): domain Eukaryota; kingdom Metazoa; phylum Arthropoda; class Malacostraca; order Decapoda; family Cambaridae; genus Procambarus; species Procambarus clarkii. The sequence goes on along the minus strand of NC_091208.1, from coordinate 23,015,804 downwards.
GACCGACCAGTGGTGCCAGAGACTGACCTGTGATGCCAGAGACCGTCCAGACGTCAACAAACAGTAACACCTTAGTCTTAGAATGATCCCAAGCACCATATCACCACAAACTGAGATATCATAGTTTCTTTCGCATAAACTGTCATAATTTTAGCGGTGAGGCGGCGGTACAGAGAGGAGGGGGGCCATGACTGGCTGCCTTACCAGGTGCTTGCAGGGGTACATCGTCTGGTTGCTGAGACCAAAGAACTGGCTGTAGTTTTGCAGCGGCTGGACATGGCAGTTGAGTAACGCGGTCTTCGGGTCAACTTCCCTCGTACCTGTCGTATCCCCCACACACACAGAAGTAATGTTAACTCTCATTTGGTGTACAAGAGGAACTATGGCTATTGGTTCTCCCTACACCCGCTGGGATACACAGGGTGTAACTAGTCCATCCTCCTAGAGAAATATCGGTGCCTAGTACACAGAACTGTTACCGGCGTCGGAGCTCTGTATGTATACACACACACACACACACACGGAGCAACGCGCGCGCGTGTGTATGTATACATACGAAGAAGTAATACATAAAGTTTTATATATTTTCCCTCTGGGAGAGGACTTAGGCTACACCCTGTGTACGCGGCGCGGGGTCACGAATATACCACCAACATTATTGCTGGATAATAAAAGATAAATCTAGTTTTAAAACCTTAATCAAGGTATTACTCAGATATACAAGGTTTTATTCAGATATTCGCAGATATGCAAGCTATTTCTCAGATATACAAGGTATTATTCAGATATACAAGTTATTACTCAGATATACAAGGTATTATTCAGATATACAAGTTATTACTCAGATATACAAGGTATTATTCAGATATACAAAGTGTTATTCAGATATGCAAGTTACTCAGATATATAAGTTATTACTCAGATATACAAGGTGTTATTCAGATATACAAGATATTACTCAGATTTACAAGAAATTACTCATATATACTCAGATATACAAGAAATTACTCATATATACTCAGATATACAAGGAATTACTCATATATACTGAGATATACAAGGAATTACTCATATATACTGAGATATACAAGGAATTACTCATATACAAGGTATTACCAGGATATACAAGGTATTACTCAGACATACAAGGCATTAATCGTATGCCGTACATTAATCATACGAATACAACGTATTATACTCATATATACACTGTATTACACAGATATACAAAGTATTACTCAGATATACAACATATTAGTCACATTATTAGGCTATAATCCGCTTGCGTTAGCTCTATTAAATACATTTGTGATGTCCCGGTTTTAATTTCGCATGAGACAGAATTTTAACGTTAACGTTAGTGGAGTTATTTTCATCCTTTCGTTCTATATTCTGTTAATACTTACCAGGCGTCTGCAGTATTACATGTCTCTGTGATTGCAATAATTTATGTTACTTCTACACACGTAACTAAATGTTTTACTGTATTGACACTTCTGGTATTTGTATGTCATATGTTTAGGTTATTTGTTTGTTTACATTTTATTTATTTGTTTTTGTCAATCTTTGGTTGCACTACTATAACCCGAGACGTTGTTGGTCTCGCATTCAGAGCTCCTCTGAGGTGGCCAGCCATCCTCCAACCCGTTCTCGCACTTGCTTATAGTCAATATTGGCTTATTTAATTAGTGCATATGTGACATACTAATTGATTGTGAATATGTTAGTTTACCTTGAGAAGCTTCATAGAAAACACCGACCTTACCTAATCTTCTTAGTATGTTAAGATAAGCATCTTATTGCTTCTTAATTACAATTATTACTTAACCTATACCGTTGATAGGTCATCCACTCAGACCTGTCTCATTCCTGTTTAAAGACTGATATAGCTGTGTGCATGATTACCGCTGAGAGCAGCACTCTGGTCGTTAGTGTATACTTACCGCTCAAGGAAGTTTTCAGGTAGTTAGCGCTGACTGATAAGTAATTATCCCAATTATCCCTCGAGATCGCTCTGTCAAAATAAAACTTGTATTAATAATGCGAGTGGCCTGTGGCGCAGCGATTAGCATAGTCGCTCACAACCAGTTGGCCCGGGTTCGGTTCCTGGGCAAGGTGAAATGTTTGGGCAAGAGTCTTCTTGACACCTGACACTTTTGTTTACCTAGCAGTACATAGGTACTTGGGATTTAGGCAAATGCCACCTCTTGGGTGGCTTAATCTTCATCAATCAATCAGGCAGCTACAAGTTACAGCCCCGCTCCTGTGCCAGGTAAGTCCACTGCGGGCTCACCATAGCTCTGGCTTTTGGTCCCGCCTCTCAACCGTCAATCAACAGGTGTGATAATAATATTTATAACCAGTACAGGTGTTGGGAGGCGCGTTTATGTTGAGGATGATAAGAGCTTCAAAGGTGTTTGATGCGTTGTGAGATAGAGGAGCGGCGAGTAAAACCGAAGTGTATGTTAGAGGAAAACTTGCCGCAGCACCATAGGGCGGTGTTGTGTTTATGGCGTCAGGTGATCCATGGTGTCGCGGCCAGGCTGTTGTGTTCTGTGTGTGGCTGTTGACTGATTGATGAAGATTAAGCCACCCAAAAGGTGGCACGGGCATGAATAGCCCGTAAGTGGTGGCCCTTTTGAGCCAGTACCAGTATCAATAGATGATACTGGAGATCTGTGGAGGTGCGACTGCACCCTGCGTGACGGGAGATGTCTCCCGGACCAAATGGTGTGCCAGTTTGGTGTAGTATCCCAGCCTTAATCTCCCCAACCACTTGGGCTGGACGGTAGAGCGACGGTCTCGCTTCATGCAGGTCGGCGTTCAATCCCCGACCGTCCAAGTGGTTGGGCACCATTACTTTCCCCCGTCCCATCCCAAATCCTTATCCAGACCCCTTCCAAGTGCTATATAGGCGTAATGGCTTGGTGCTTTATCCTTAGAGTTCCCTTTCCTTCCCAGCCTTAATCTGGTCATCGTTACATGTTGTTGTTGTTATAGATTCAGCTACTCGGAACAAGTTCCAAGTAGCACAGGCTATGGTGAGCCCGTAACTTACCTGGCACAGGAGCGGGGCAAGTAGCACGGGCTATGGTGAGCCCGTAACTTACCTGGCACAGGAGCGGGGCTGCAACTTTGCAATTGCCTCGTTACATCAATTTCTCTGCTTTTATATCTGACATGTTTCCAAGTTTTCCATCTCTAACGTCATGTTCATCTCTGTACTATCAGTCCATAAAACTGTACTTCATCTTTACCTGTGTAATCACCCGTCAATTTTTTATTGTTGACGTAAAACCTTGCTACAATGTACGTTTGCACCTTGTTGTTGTTTTAGAGTTAGCCACTGAGAACGAAGTGTCCATGTAGCACGGGCTATGGTGACCCCGTACCTGATATGTTATGTAAGGACCTGCCCGAAACACTAGGCGTGTTATGTGGCTTTGCAATCATGTAAAAATATCACTCTAATCTAATCTCACCAACCTATTGTACCTTTTTGTAAATAAAATAATATTATTATAGCCTCAAATATTTCTCAAGCGCCTCACCTTTCTCAGATAAAATGGGGTAACTATTATATGCAGGCGATGAGTCACAATAACGTGGCTAAAGTTTGATGACCAGACCACACACTAGAAGGTGAAGGGACGACGACGACGTTTCGCTCCGTCCTGGACCATTCTCAAGTCGATTGAAACGTCGTCGTCCCTTCACATTCTAGTGTGTGGTCTGGTCATGAACTATTATATCTTTATATATTTCCCACCACTAGGCTGCTCTCTCCCAGCGACCTCCTGCGCGTCAGTGGTAGACAATTTTATTTTTAACTAGAGGGTGTACCCAGCGTTGCCCAGGTCTCTCTGTGTCCCCCTCCCCCATCTCTCCTTCTATCTATCCATTTATTTGTCACTTCATCTATCTGTTTATTCATTCACCTATCCATCTTTTGATGCGTTTATGTATATCTAACCATTCATCTATCCTTCCATCCCTCTATACATCCTTCCATTAATATATCTATCTTTCTATCCATCCATCTGTCTACCTATCCAGATATCTATCAAACCTAACCTATTTGCCCAACCACTTGAACATAGACGGTAGAGCCACGGTCTCACTTCATGCAGGTCGGCGTTCAATCCCCGACCGTCCACAAGTGGTTGGGGCACCATTCCTTTCCCCCCTGTCCCATCCCAAATCCTTATCCTGATCCCTCTCAAGTGTCATATAGTTGTAGTGGCTTGACACTTTCCCCTTGATAATTCCCTCCCTCGCATCTATTCCCTAGTCTACTTTCCCTTCACATTGAAGAGTTATACTCACATAGCGAAGATAACGAAGATGGCAACACCCAAGGCCACCTTGCCCAACTGGCTCGACAACCTCAGCATTTCTGGTCGAGTACTTCACCGCTTCGTGTCCCAGAAATATCTGGCCGCCCTGCTACCTGCTTAGCTCCTATCTGCTTCGCTGCGCTGTTATTATTCCCACCGCGCGCGTTAGTTGGTCCCTATTTCCTGGTGAGTGGGGGGCGGCCCCCCCCCCCCCCCCCCGGCCTCTCTAGGGGGGCGGGGCTCCCCCGACCCCTCTACCACACATGTTCTCGTGTTTCAGCCAGTCAACACACCTTTTTTTTTTTTTTTTTTTTTTTTTTTTTTTTTTTTTTTTTTTTTTTTAGATATATACAAGAGTTGTTACATTCTTGTACAGCCACTAGTACGCGTAGCGTTTCGGGCAAGTCCTTAATCCTATGGTCCCTGGAATACGATCCCCGCCGCGAAGAATCGTTTTTTCATCCAAGTACACATTTTACTGTTGCGTTAAACAGAGGCTACAGTTAAGGAATTGCGCCCAGTAAATCCTCCCCGGCCAGGATACGAACCCATGACATAGCGCTCGCGGAACGCCAGGCGAGTGTCTTACCACTACACCACGGAGACTGCTCGTACAGATTTCTACCCTGCTTGCAGGCGCCCAGGAACACGAGCCCGTGAAGTTTACTTATAGGTTTATAAGAGGTTTACTTACTTATTGAGAATACTTTTATATTTATATATATAAAAGAATTAAGATTAATAATTCTAACACGAATTTTCTCGATGTTTCTTATATTTCTTTTCACTGTTGGTGGTAACTGAAAAATCAATTCTCCAAAATTCATTTTTATTTCCAGTCTGACGCGACACTTGAACGCGTTTCGTAATAACTTATTACATTTTCAAAGACTTTGAAAATATACTAATAATAAAAGAATTAAATGAACAAATCCACAAGGGCCGTGACGAAGGTTCATTTGATGCATCAGGCTATTGTGATTTCTGTGTGTTATACAAGAGTTGGTACATTATTGTATAGCCACTAGTACGCGTAGCGTTTCGGGCAAGTCCTTAATCCTATGGTCCCTGGGATACGACCCCCGCGAAGAATCGTTTTTACAGCCAAGTACTCATTATACTGTTGGGTTAAACAGAGGCTACAGTTAAGGATTTGCACTGTACTCTATTCAGGATTACAGCATACTTGCTGGTGGGTAAGTTGTGGTGGCCTGATTAACCCTTTAGAGCATGATTGGCCTGTCACCAATCCAAACACCCAAGTATGCCCAATCCCCAATTACACCTGGGGTTTTGTACACTACATGTGTTGTTGTGCAGTGCCCTGGTTGTTAACTGTAACTTAACACGAAACAATGGGTATCGAAGGTAAGAATGGAAGTAACTGCAGAGGGCCTATTGGCCCATATTTCTTGATGCTTCTATATTGGAGCTTCTATATAACACTTCAAGACTCCGCTCCAATATAGAAGCATCAAGAAATATGGGCCAATAGGCCCTCTGCAGTTACTTCCATTCTTACCTTCAATACCCATTGTTTCGTGTTCTATCCTGTGTTGAAAGTTTTGTTCACCTCATCCAAAACTGTTGTAACATATCACTTCACCCAAAATGCGGATATAAAACGAAAAATGAAAGCTGTTTAAATCATTGCATAGTAAGAACTCTGTTTAGTGTTTGCAGGTTATAGTTGTGTGTGTGTAAACTAAAAGTCTTTGAAAATGTAATAAGTTATTACGAAACGCATTCAAGTGTCGCGTCAGACTAGAAATAAAAATTAATTTTGGAGAATTGATTTTTCAATTACCATCAACAGTGAAAAGAAACATAAGAAATATCGAGAAAATTAGTGTTAGAATTATTAATCTTACTTTTTCGATTATATTTAGTAATATATATATATATATATATATATATATATATATATATATATATATATATATATATATATATATATATATATATATATATATGTCGAACCTAATAGCCAGAACGCACTTCTCAGCCTACTTTGCAAGGCCCGATTTGCCTAATAAGCCAAGTTTTCATGAATTAATGTTTTTTCGACTACCTAACCTACCTAACCTAACCTAACCTAACTTTTTCGGCTACCTAACCTAACCTAACCTATAAAGATAGGTTAGGTTAGGTTAGGTAGGGTTGGTTAGGTTCGGTCATATATCTACGTTAATTTTAACTCCAATAAAAAAAAATTGACCTCATACATATTGAAATGGGTAGCTTTATCAATTCATAAGAAAAAAATTAGAGAAAATATATTATTTCAGGAAAACTTGGCTATTAGGCAAATTAGGCCTTGAATAGTAGGCCAAAAAGTGCGTTCTGGCTACTAGGTACGATATATATATATATATATATATATATATATATATATATGTCGTACCTAATAGCCAGAACGCACTTCTCAGCCTACTATTCAAGGCCCGATTTGCCTAATAAGCCAAGTTTTCACGAATTAATGTTTTTTCGTCTACCTAACCTACCTAACCTAACCTAACCTAGCTTTTTTTGGATACCTAACCTAACCTTACCGATGAATATAGGTTAGGTTAGGTTAGGTAGGGTTGGTTAGGTTTGGTCATATATCTACGTTAATTTTAACTCCAATAAAAAAAAATTGACCTAATACATAGAGAAAAGGGTTGCTTTATCATTTCATAAGAAAAAAAATATAGTAAATATATTAATTCAGGAAAACTTGGCTTATTAGGCAAATCGGGCCTTGAATAGTAGGCTGAGAAGTGAGTTCTGGCTACTAGGTACGACATATATATATATATATATATATATATATATATATATATATATATTATGCAAACAAGCCTGAATGGTCCCCAGGACTATATGCGACTGAAAACTCACACCCCAGAAGTGACTCGAACCCATACTCCCAGGAGCAATGCAACTGGTAACTACAGGACGCCTTAATCCGCTTGACCATCACGACTGGACATAAGGAAGTGATAGCCGAAGCTATTTGAACCACTTCCCCGCCGGCACTCGGATGGTAATCTTGGGCATAGCATTTTATGAAATCACCTCATTCTTTGGGGCACACGTGAGGAACACAAATGCGAACAAGCCTGAATGGTCCCCAGGACTATATGCTTCCTTATGTCCGGTCGTGATGGTCAAGTGGATTAAGGAGTCCTGTAGTTACCAGTTGCATTGCTCCTGGGAGTATGGGTTCAAGTCACTTCTGGGGTGTGAGTTTTCAGTCGCATATAGTCCTGGGGACCATTCAGGCTATATATATATAGCCTGAATAAATATATATATATATATATATATATATATATATATATATATGTCAATAAATGAGGTATGTACTTTTCTCAAACAACTCTTGTATATATAAATATATAAGTACAAATTTTGATCAGTATCTGCCAGCACCTATATCACCTGCCAGTATCCACCGGTGTTTAATACCGTCACGGAGAAGACAACATCTTCACTTCAAAGTTTAATAATGACACAGAAGCAAAGTATTCCAAAGAGATCACTTCGTTTAATGATCCCAAATGGTTACCACTTGACGAGTGGGGGTGGAGTGGGGTGGTTTCTTTGGCTTGGGGTTGAGGGGTTTGGAGTGGTGGTGGTGGGGGGGTTGGTTTCCCTTTGTGCTTCCCACTCCTCCCCCTTCCTTGGGGCTTCCTCGGCAGGGAGGTTTTGGATGGGTTGTGTGTGTGTCTTGTGCTGGAGCTGCTCCTGTGCATAGGTTTCTTGGTGTCTGCTGGAGCTGGTTAGTACTCACCTAATTTTGCTTGCGGGGGTTGAGCTTTGGCTCTTTGGTTCCACCTCTTAACTGTCAATCAACTGGTGTACAGGTTCCTGAGCCTATTGGGCTCTATCATATCTACACTTGAAACCGTGTATGGAGTCAGCCTCCACCACATCACTGCCTAATGCATTCCATTTGTCAACCACTCTGACACTAAAAAAGTTCTTTCTAATATCTCTGTGGCTCATTTGGGCACTCAGTTTCCACCTGTGTCCCCTTGTGCGTGTGCCCCTTGTGTTAAATAGCCTGTCTTTATCTACCATATCAATTCCCTTGAGAATCTTGAATGTGGTGATCATGTCCCCCCTAACTCTTCTGTCTTCCAGCGAAGACAAGAAGTGTGTACTCACCTAGTTGTGTTTGAGCTCTGGCTCTTTGGTCCCGCCTCTCAACCGTCAATCAACAGGTGTACAGGTTCCTGAGCCTATTGGGCTCTGTCTGTGTGTGTGTGTGTGTGTGTGTGTGTGTGTGTGTGTGTGTGTGTGTGTGTGTGTGTGTGTGTGTGTGTGTGTGTGTGTGTGTGTGTGTGGGAGGTGTGACTAACTTTTTATATGTGTTAAAATTACTGTATTTATGCTATGTCTATTTACGGTTGGGGGTATGTTTTGTGTTATTTATTTCATGTACTGCTCTTTGTATCATTATGTTTTTTCCTGATGTATCCCGTGCCTGTATCAGGGTTTCCTGTTTGGTGCTTTATGTACTGTGTTATTCTTTCTTTTGGAGAGTCCGTCTGTTCCAGTTGTTGCCAGCGTTATCCCTTTGTTATAATGTGTTACTACCATGCTTTAACAACATAAGAACATAAGAACATAAGAACAAAGGTAACTGCAGAAGGCCTATTGGCCCATACGATGCAGCTCCTATCTATAACCCGCCAATCCCACTCATATACTTGTCCAACCCGCGCTTGAAACAATCGAGGGACCCCACCTCCACCATGCTTTCTTCCGTGTTTACTTGTCTCTTATCTGTATATTGTTTTGATTTATAAATAGTAAACAAAACTTGATGTAGAAACATAATAGAGCGAAGGATAGGTGTACACAAGATGGAACGGGGGAGAGAGAGACCCATCTTAAAAAAAATCTATGTGAAAAATTAGGGTCCCGATACAATAATCCTCGACTCAAGTCCATTCCATCCAGCGGTCGACCCCATAGACGTATTCATAAATTGTAACATGCTGTTCATTCAAAACGGGAATTTTCTCAAATGTAAATTGGTATTATAGTATATTAGCATATTGTGTATATATAGACATAGGTTAGGTTAGGTGTTTAGGTTCTCTTGGCGATTATTTGTATTTGTAGTACGTGGGTGAAGCATTTACAGCGTTGTGGTTCGAACACAAGTCGTCAGTGAAGCACTTGTTCCGGAAGTGTTCGAACGTCAGCAGTTATCAATCGTGTGTAAACAGTTTTTCATCCATAAACAACTGGGGAGGGTTTGGCGGGTGGATGGAATCACTTTTGGGTCTTTGTTTGGAGGACGGGCTGTGGATTGAACGCCGACCTGCATGACGCTCTACCGTCGCTCTACCGTCCAGCCTTCACCCGTCCTCCAAACAAAGACCCAAACGTCATTCCATGAAAGACACTAAATCACAGAATACCCTGGAAACACAAACCGAAACTGTCTCTATTTTCTGCTTGTTACAACTTGAAATAAAGTTGTTACATCTTGGCTTAACGTGTTTATGACGTAGTAGAACGTTGTTACAACTTGTTATATTGGTTGTTATAACTGGTTAGGAGGTGTTAAAACTTGTTCGAACGTTGTACCAACGTCTTAGTTTCGGTATGTGTTTAGCGGGTAATCAGCGCCACAGAATTACGAGACGTGCGCGTATGACAGGTGTGCCGTGGGTTTTGTGTGTGTGTTTTGAATACTTTAATTATTTTGTACCTTTTGCTTCTGTACCTTTGCGCCCTTGTGGGGGGTTTTAATGTATGTTACTTAGCGCACCCCGGTTGGATTGTGCAACTTTTTCTTGTGTGTTTTTATGTATTTTGCTTTGTTGTTTTGCTCTATGGCGATTGTCCGCTGTGTTTTTTTATTGTGTGTTCAATGTGTTCAGGTGTTTGGTGGGACATTTTGTATTGTATTGTTCTGTGTTGCTTAAATGTTATTGGGTGTTATGTTATGTTGGTGGTGTGTGCTGGAGGAAGGTTTTCTTTGGTGCTTCGGTGCCTTTGTGTTGTAATGCTTTCTTTGTCATGTATGTTGTTTTATAAATAAAAAAAGGAAGAAAATCAGTTGCTCACCACACACACACACACACACACACACACACACACACACACACACACACACACACACACACACACACACCTCGTAGCCTGGTGGATAGCGCGCAGGACTCGTAATTCTGTGGCGCGGGTTCGATTCCCGCACGAGGCAGAAACAAATGGGCAAAGTTTCTTTCACCCTAAGTGCCCCTGTTACCTAGCAGTAAATAGGTACCTGGGAGTTAGTCAGCTGTCACGGGCTGCTTCCTGGGGTGTGTGTGTGTGGTGTGGGGAAAAAAAATAGTAGTTAGTAAGCAGTTGATTGACAGTTGAGAGGCGGGCCGAAAGAGCAAAGCTCAACCCCCGCAAAACACAACTAGTAAACACAACTAGTAAACACACACACACACACACACACACACAGACCAAAGAAGACCTAGACAAGCTGAAGGAATGGTCGAACAAATGGTTGTTAGAGTTTAACCCAACCAAATGTAATGTAATGAAGATAGGTGTAGGGAGCAGGAGGCCAGATACAAGGTATCATCTGGGAGAGGAAATTCTTCAGGAGTCAGAGAAGGAAAAAGACTTGGGGGTTGATATCACGCCAGACCTGTCTCCTGCAGCACATATCAAGCGGATAACATCAGCGGCATATGCCAGGCTGGCCAACATACGAACGGCATTCAGAAACTTGTGTAAAGAATCATTCAGAACTTTGTATACCACATATGTCAGGCCAATCCTGGAGTATGCAGCCCCAGCATGGAGTCCATATCTAGTCAAGGATAAGACTAAACTGGAAAAGGTTCAAAGGTTTGCCACCAGACTAGTACCCGAGCTGAGAGGTATGAGCTACGAGGAGAGACTACGGGAATTAAACCTCACTTCGCTGGAAGACAGAAGAGTTAGGGGGGACATGATCACCACATTCAAGATTCTGAAGGGGATTGATAGGGTAGATAAAGACAGTCTATTTAACACAAGGGGAACACGCACAAGGGGACACAGGTGGAAACTGAGTGCCCAAATGAGCCACAGAGATATTAGAAAGAACTTTTTTAGTGTCAGAGTGGTTGACAAATGGAATGCATTAGGGGGTGATGTGGTGGAGGCTCACTCCATACACAGTTTCAAGTGTAGATATGACAGAGCCCAATAGGCTCATGAATCTGTACACCTGTTGATTGACGGTTGAGAGGCGGGACTAAAGAGCCAGAGCTCAACCCCCGCAAACACAACTAGGTGAGTACAACTAGGTGAGTACACACACACACACACACACACACACACACACACACACACACACACACACACACACACACACACACACACACACACACACACACACACACACAGAAGTCTGGTCTTGCTATCTGATCCCTACTATTGTAAATGGTTATATGACATATAACCTCAACAGCTGTAAGACCATAATTCCTGGATTACGTCATGACTGCCACGTTGTTTCCACGTTGGTGTCTACACAGTTCCTGTCTCACTGCGTTAGTCATATATGCTTCATTTGAAGATATCTTTTTGCCTAGGGAAGTTTTTCTTTCTCGTTAGGGAAGAAACCCCCTCGTTCCAGTGGGTTATCTTGAGAGGTTATCTTGAGATGATTTCGGGGCTTTTTAGTGTCCCCGCGGCCCGGTCCTCGACCAGGCCTCCACCCCCAGGAAGCAGCCCGTGACAGTTGACTAACACCCAGGTACCTATTTTACTGCTAGGTAACAGGGGTATAGGGTGAAAGAAACTCTGCCCATTGTTTCCAATAACGTGGCTGAAGTATGATGACCAGACCACACACTAGAATCTCTCGTGCCTATTTATTGCCTGTCTCAACCTCCTCATCACAATCGACTTGAGAATGGTCCAGGACAGACCGAAACGTGGTCGTCGTCCCTTCACCTTCTAGTGTGTGTGGTCTGGTCAACAACATATAAATACAACATAAAAAAGCATGGCACCAAAGCACCAGAACAGAGGAATACAGAGAAACAATATTACATGCAATACTAAAGTAAAAACAAAATGAATAGGAATCACACGAGTGTAACAGAATTATGCAGGAAACATAACACAACAAACAAAAGGAAACTGGACCACACCAAACCCGCCCACCAACACACGGACGACATATATAGCAACAGGTAAACACATCAAACCCACGACTAAAACAGAAGCGAAAAAGAAACGGGGAAAAAGGAGGAAACCCCACCTCCATTTAAACCTTTGATCCAAATATCAGAGTAACAAGGTTATCGCGAATAGCCGAACTCAATTACGGGCTCACCATAGCCTGTGCTACATGGACATTTCGTTCTGAGTAGCCAAATCTAAAATAACAACAATAAACATGACACCAATACAGTGAACCCGTCGACCCGGAGGCCCTTTTGACGACCGAGTCGCAGAGGACGATTGACGACCGGGCCGCGGAGGAGCGTCGACGACCGGGCCGCGGGCTCGCTAAGCCCGGAAATCATCTCCAGGCACCAGGCACTCGGTGCCTCGCTCACACACCAGGGCCCACAACACCGGCACTCTCACCACATCTATAACACAGAGATGGCACACCACCGGCATCAAAAAAATATAAAAAATAAAGTTTTTTTGCAGAGGTTAATGCACAGGATGCGGGCGCAGGTATTGGGGGGGTTCTGTGTTGATTCCTGTGAGCGCCCTGCTGTGCCCCCCTGCTGTGGGTTCCCCGGAGTGGGAGGTGGTGCCCCCCTCCTGCAGTACCTGGTGAGGCCCGTGACCTGCTGGTGGTCCTGAAGAAGGGTGTGTTCCGGGTGGGCTTACCGTCCCCGGCGGCTTCGGCCTTTGTATCGCAGCCTCTTGCGCGTTCGTCCATTGTGCTGCCGCCCCCTTCTGGGGGGTCGTCGGTGTGTTTGAAGGGCGCCGTGTCGGTGGCTGCCGTGGGGTCGGGCCCTGTGTCGAGGGCCCCGACAACAGGTACTCTGAGAGGATCTATCAACATCAGAGGCCCGAGACTGTTCAACACGCTTCCGCTACACATAAGGGTCATAACTGGCCGACCCCTCACAGTGTTCAAGAGAGAACTTGACAAACACCTCCAAAGGATACCTGATCAACCAGGCTGTGACTCATACGTCAGGCTGCGAGCAGCCGCGTCCAACAGCCTGGTTGACCAGTCCAGCAACGAGGAGGCCTGGTCGACGACCGGGCCACGGGGTCGCTAAGCCCCGAAATCACCTCAAGGTAATCATCCAGGTAAGGAGGGTCGGTGTGCCGCTGGACCCTGTGATCCTCTCACCTGTGTGGGTACAAAAGTGTGAAAAGTTTCATTTGTGATATTCCGGAATTAATGCAGCGCCCTGTGCCGCCGCCGGGCGGTCGGTGGATGTTACCTAACCCAGGATGTTAGGTCGGTATAGGAGGCGTATTGTATAACATATTCTAGGCCTGATTTTCCAGACAGGTGTAGGCCTGCTTGAACCTGCTTGATGGGGTTCTGGGAGTTCTTCTACTCCCCAAGCCCGGCCCGAGGCCAGGCTTGACTTGTGAGAGTTTGGTCCACCAGGCTGTTGCTTGGAGTGGCCCCGCAGGCCCACATACCCACCACAGCCCGGCTGATCCGGAACTTCTCTTAGAAGGCCTCTCATTTTATGTATATGTTGTAGGCCTCTCAGACGTTTTCCTTGTAAATATGTATTGACCTGTATCGTGTGGGTGATGTGGTGTCCGTTGCGGACTGCCTTGTGTATTATCTTTCTGTATGTATTTGGTGCTATGTGGAGGCCTGGTCGACGACCGGGCCTCGGGGACGCTAAGCCCCGGAAGCACCTAAAGTTATGTACTTATGTCTTTATTCATGTGTTTGGTTTGTGACTTATTATTCTGCTACTTTGTACATTTGTTCTTGTTTTGTTTATTTGTCTCTTTATCTTATTTATGTAGCATGATTTTGCATGTAAATATATATATACACAAACGTTACAATAGGCAGCAAAACACCGCAATGTTGTTATCAAGAGCGTAAATCAGGTTTATGTAAATATGTTCCATAAACAAGATTTATTTACTGCGTACATGAAAACAAACGCGATTGCCGGGGAGGATTTACTGGGCGCAATTCCTTAACTGTAGCCTCTGTTTAACGCAACAGTAAAAGTGTACTTGGATGAAAAAACGATTCTTCGCGGCAGGGGATCGTATTCCAGGGACCATAGGATTAAGGACTTGCCCGAAACGCTACGCGTACTAGTGGCTCTACAAGAATGTAACAACTCTTGTATATATCTCAAAAAAAAAAAAGGTATTCAAGAATTACCAGTGATGTTGACCAGACCACACACTAGAAGGTGACGGGACGACGACGTCTCGGTCCGTCCTGGACCATTCTCAAGTCGATTGTCGATTGTCATTCTCACAATCGACTTGAGAATGGTCCAGGACGGACCGAAACGTCGTCGTCCCTTCACCTTCTAGTGTGTGGTCTGGTCAACATACTTTGAGCCGGTCGGCCGAGCGAACAGCACGCTGGACTTGTGTTCCTGTGATCCTGGGTTCGATCCCAGGCGCCGGCGAGAAACAATGGGCAGAGTTTCTTTCACCCTATGCCCCTGTTACCTAGCAGTAAAATAGGTACCTGGGTGTTAGTCAGCTGTCACAGTCTGCTTCCTGGGGATGGAGGCCTGGTCGAGGACCGGGCCGCGGGGACACTAAAAAGCCCCGAAATCATCTCAAGATAACCTCAAGATAGCCACGGCATTGTGACTCATCGCCTGCATACCACTAATGATTTCATCGGAACATGTAATCAGTTTCAACAAATACATATTTGTACATATTTGAACAAATGCATATACAGTATGTTGAAATATAGCGACGTCCTTATTTTATATATTTAAGGTGGGTCGTTTTTTCTTTAAGTAAATCCTATATATTCAGAATAACGACTTCAGTACATATTTATTTATTTATTTATTTATATACAAGAAGGTACATTGGGTTTGATAGAATACATAGCATAGTATTTACAATCTTGTAAAGCCACAAGTACCCGCAGCATTTCCGGCATTTTTCCTTTACCTTCACGTAGATGGAGACTCGCCAATTAGCACCGGATAACCATGAGAACTCTACCAGTTCTCGACCAGTTCTCCCAAAGCTTTACCCCAATGTTTGATTGGCTAATTTCTGTCCCCATTATTCCCCCTATTACTAACTTTAAGTTTGCTCGCCCTATTTTCATTTGAGCCTTCTTCACCTCATGGATAAATATCACGTTAGTGGGATTTCTGTGTGAGTATTATTATTATTATTATTATTATTATTATTATTATTATTATTATTATTATTATTATTATTATTATTATTATTTTGTACAAAAGTTGCCTGTTGATACAAGTTAGCGATGGATACACTTGTGTAGTCAAAACACACCTGGGAAATATATATATATATATATATATATATATATATATATATATATATATATATATATATATATATATATATATATATATATATATATATATATATAAATATTCCACACACACACAGTTCTGCAGTTATAACTCTCCTTGCTTTGTCATACATACCATTAATAACCTGCTTCCTGCTCCGACATCCACTGCTGCCGCCTCTTTTATCACACACACACACACACACACACACACACACACACACACACACACACACACACACACACACACACACACACACACACACACACACCTATTCTGTGACTCCGCTGCCACCCTCATATGCCACCGTGGAAGGAATAGAAGCTCTTTATTTAACACGTGGATTAGTTCTTAGTATTAGCCACTTGGAGGGGCAGGGAGACTACCTTAAGATGGCAGGGTTACCGGACTTGAGTTTCCGGTAACACTTCACCCATCGTTCCTCTCACGTCGGAGGCAGACACGGTCATTCGCCTCTTCCTTGAACATCCGTGCGTGAGTTCACATCCTCAAATATTCTTGAATAATAGCTTAAACATTGGGGAGGATGATTCGACGATCAATTAAACCAGGCAATGAACCAAGAAGAGGTTAACTGGTCTGACTAGCCAGCATATACTGAGGAGACTCAGACAGGATTGCTTCTACCTTTGCAATGAATTTAATGTCAATAGCATGTAAACAAGAAAGAGGTTAATTTGCTTTATCGTAATATCCAAGAACAGAGGAGAATTCTGTCTTCATTCCTGCCTGTGTCTCCCCCAAACTTTCCCTTCCCCCAAATCTGTTTTTCCCATCTCTGAGCTCATTATTCTGCCCAGGGCACGACCAGGGCAGGATCTGGGTAGGATAAAACCACGACTCCTCCCAATCAACCCCCTCCAAAACCGGCTAATCGAAGGCTTGGATGTAGGATTATAAACCAATTACCGAGGCTTGCCTTCCATGTTGCCAAGGTAGACGTCCCCCGAGGCTTAACCCCTGTAGCACTATAGACTTATATGACATCTGAAACCTCCTCCCCTCACCAGCCTCCATCTTTCCCTCTCTCATAGACTCCTCGGCCTGTGTTGCCACGTTCTGAGGGGAAAGGGGACGGATCAGGAGGCGTAGCTACCCTCGCAGACAATAACCTGCCAACAGTCATTATGTATGCCGACAGTTTAATATGTCTTGCTTTTCACCCAAGGTGCCTGACAGCTGGGTGGACAGCGCTTCGGATTCGTAGTCCTGAGGTCCCGGGTTCAATCCCCGGTGGAGGCGGAGACAAATGGGCAAAAAGTTTCTTTCACTGTGATGCCCCCCCTGTTACCAGCTAGCAGTAAATAGGTACCCGGGAGTTAGATAGCTGCTACGGGCTGCTTCCTGGGGGTGTGTAACAAAAAGGAGGCCTGGTCGAGGACCGGGCCACGGGGACGCTAAGCCCCGAAATCATCTCAAGATAACCTCAAGATATGTATGAAGCGTTCCACCACAACCAGGAAGAACATAACATATAACACTGGAGAACACTCGTATCTCCTCCAGAAGAACAAACTGTTGTTAATCAGTCTATTTCATCTACTACAGTAGGTAGTAGATTAAATAGACTCAAGTCTGTCTGGCTCAAGTCTGGCCCCGGGCCGGGCTTGGGGAGTAGAAGAACTCCCAGAACCCCATCATCAACCAGGTACCACGTTCACTCTCAATGTCCTTCCTGCTTCCATCTCAACTACCCTGCAACACCCCCTAACACTTCCTTTCTAGTGACCAGTTGACCTTATCCTTCCAACGAGCAGGTGACCTGACCCGTCTAGTGAGCAGGTGACCTGACCCAGACGAGCTCGTAGCATGTGGCCTGGAGGGAATCGTTCCACCAGTAGTGGTTGAAGGAGGCCGGGTTAATGTTCCAGTGGAGAAGACTGAACCCCAGACACTCCAGGCGCTGGAACATCCTCCACAGCCTCCAGTATTTGCTGGACGACCGTCGCACGTCCTCACCTGCCCGAAATATGATATCATAATAATGCTAGGTGTACAGGGGCATTAAGTGATAGAAAATGTAACCATTTGCCCAAGATTCGAACCCAGAATTGCCGGCTGAGTCGAGAATGAACCCGATTGTACTACCGGGATCTTTAATGTTACTGGATATCTACCATTTCATTAATTTCCCTTGTATATTTAGTTGTCAAAGTGTGCATGGAAAGTAATCCTCAGAGACTCACCCTTGTAGCGGCCAGGATGTATCTCGAGGCCCAGGTGGGTGACGGAGGCCAAGATCTCCGGCTGGTGTTCCAGCACCTCCTCCAGCGTCTCTACCTCCATCCCTTCGATGTCCATCTTCAGGTAGTCGATCTTCCGCCCGACGTGTCCCAGCTTCTTCATGATCCCTCCCAGACGGTCCACCTGGCAGGGGAAGTGGGAACTGGTAATGTAAATACAGGCCACCTGGCAGGGGAAGTGGGAACTGGTAATGTAAACACACAGGCCACCTGGCGGGGGAAGTGGGAGCTGGTAATGTAAACACACAGGCCACCTGGCGGGGGAAGTGGGAACTGGTAATGTAAACACACAGGCCACCTGGCGGGGGAAGTGGGAACTGGTAATGTAAACACACAGGCCACCTGGCGGGGGAAGTGGGAACTGGTAATGTAAACACACAGGCCACCTGGCGGGGGCGTCCGGCCAGTCCGGCGCCGGCTTCTAATCATCTACAACACCTTGTAGATGGTCGGATTAAGCTCGAAGAGGTAGTTGTGTGGGCTAACACCATTGGGCATTTTAATCCTGATAAAGTATATAAGGACGAGGGGGGGATAGAAGAAGCCCAACTCGTAAGTAACATGTACAACAGGCATTGTATTAAGATGTATGTACCTGGCCCAGGCGGGTGTTGCCAGGGGCTCCGCCAACACCCAGCCTGAAGAAGGTGACGCCGGAGGAGCGTTGGTGGTCCCCAACAGCCATGGTGGGGTCGAACGAGAACACCTGCAGGAGGATCAGATCTTGTAGCATAAGCACACATGAAGACAGGATTCTGAAGACGGCATGATATAAATATTAACATCGTTACCTGTTACGGTTTCCAAGGA
Organism: Procambarus clarkii; assembly: GCF_040958095.1. Classification (NCBI taxonomy): domain Eukaryota; kingdom Metazoa; phylum Arthropoda; class Malacostraca; order Decapoda; family Cambaridae; genus Procambarus; species Procambarus clarkii. Next base: position 22,996,919 of record NC_091208.1, on the reverse strand, counting down.
AAGCCTAGCAACGATATAGTTCATGGATATCATGGTTGAGGTCTGGTCGTCGACCGGGCCGCGGGGACGCTAAGCCCCGGAAGCACCTCAAGGTATCATTCCAGTTTGTTCTGGTGTTGGGCATAAGGCCTACCAACCACTAGAGTGCTATTAGGCTTATCAGCTTCTGGAGGGATATTAATTAAGGCTTATCAACTTCTGGAGGGGGTATTAAGGCCTATCAACTTCTGTTGGGTTAGGTTATGATTGGCGTCTAAATTCAGTCCTTTCCGACATCGAGTCATTCCCACTATAACACTAGACGGCCCAAAGAGTGTTTTAAGTTATGAAGGTTAATGCAAGAGGTACAATTTTAGTGTAAATTTGGTTCTAAGGATTTGACTGAAAGGAAGAAGCTAAACAAGATGGCACCTACTGTAGCTCGAAGAGAACAAGTTCCCGCCTAATGTGGTGACACGGGTTTGAAGGGTATTCAGAGAGAGACACGAGTGGCTGGAGTTGCAAGATTGCAAACAATGAGCGGGCACCTACGCTCCCACTTGGCACTCAGCACCTACACACCCACCTGGCACCCGTAGGCGGCCATGGCGTCGTCGAAGGACCACTCATTTTTGATGCCGAAGGAGTAGACGAGGCAGCGGGCGGGCGGCGGGGCCAGAGGAGGGTCCATACACGCCCACTTGTCCCCGTCTATGAACCTGACGCCTTCCTTCCACTGATCTGCTCCGCCGAACTGTCTCTGTAACATGAAGTATGGATCCTGTCGGCCTATTCTGGCATTTGTATAGGCACTTGCGGCGGGTAGAGCTGCCTTACTCTATCTTTATATGAGTAATACTTGTTTACTGCATGGGTTTGTGAGCCCCTTGAGGGACTTTATATAGACGAGGGGAGAAGTAGCCTAAGCTATCCCTATCCTTTTGAAATGTACTTCGTGTTCTCAATAAATTTACTTGAATTAAATTCTACTCCTTGCAGCGGTAGAGCCGCCTTACCATATCCTTGCAGGGGTAGAGCCGCCTTACCATATCCTTGCAGCGGTAGAGCCGCCTTACCATATCCTTGCAGGGGTAGAGCCGCCTTACCATATCCTTGTAGGGGTAGAGCCGCCTTACCATATCCTTGCAGGGGTAGAGGTGCCTTACCATATCCTTGCAGGGGTAGAGCCGCCTTACCATATCCTTGCAGGGGTAGAGGTGCCTTACCATATCCTTGCAGGGGTAGAGCCGCCTTACCATATCCTTGCAGCGGTAGAGGTGCCTTACCATATCCTTGCAGCGGTAGAGCCGCCTTACCATATCCTTGCAGGGGTAGAGCCGCCTTACCATATCCTTGCAGGGGTAGAGCCGCCTTACCATATCCTTGTAGGGGTAGAGCCGCCTTACCATATCCTTGCAGCGGTAGAGGTGCCTTACCATATCCTTGCAGGGGTAGAGGTGCCTTACCATATCCTTGCAGGGGTAGAGCCGCCTTACCATATCCTTGCAGCGGTAGAGGTGCCTTACCATATCCTTGCAGGGGTAGAGCCGCCTTACCATATCCTTGCAGGGGTAGAGCTGCCTTACCATATCCTTGCAGGGGTAGAGGTGCCTTACCATATCCTTGCAGGGGTAGAGCCGCCTTACCATATCCTTGCAGTGGTAGAGCTGCCTTACCATATCCTTGCAGGGGTAGAGCCGCCTTACCATATCCTTGCAGGGGTAGAGGTGCCTTACCATATCCTTGCAGGGGTAGAGCTGCCTTACCATATCCTTGCAGGGGTAGAGCCGCCTTACCATATCCTTGCAGGGGTAGAGCTGCCTTACCATATCCTTGCAGGGGTAGAGCCGCCTTACCATATCCTTGCAGGGGTAGAGGTGCCTTACCATATCCTTGCAGGGGTAGAGCTGCCTTACCATATCCTTGCAGGGGTAGAGGTGCCTTACCATATCCTTGCAGTGATAGAGCTGCCTTACCATATCCTTGCAGGAGTAGAGCCGCCTTACCATATCCTTGCAGGGGTAGAGGTGCCTTACCATATCCTTGCAGGGGTAGAGCCGCCTTACCATATCCTTGCAGGGGTAGAGCCGCCTTACCATATCCTTGCATGGGTAGAGCTGCCTTACCATATCCTTGCAGGGGTAGAGCCGCCTTACCATATCCTTGCAGGAGTAGAGCCGCCTTACCATATCCTTGCAGGGGTAGAGCCGCCTTACCATATCCTTGCAGGGGTAGAGCCGCCTTACCATATCCTTGCAGTGATAGAGCTGCCTTACCATATCCTTGCAGGGGTAGAGGTGCCTTACCATATCCTTGCAGGGGTAGAGCCGCCTTACCATATCCTTGCAGGGGTAGAGCCGCCTTACCATATCCTTGCAGGGGTAGAGCCGCCTTACCATATCCTTGCAGCGGTAGAGCCGCCTTACCATATCCTTGCAGTGATAGAGCCGCCTTACCATATCCTTGCAGGGATAGAGCGGCTGCTTGAAATATCCGAAGAATTGTTTGATATCTTGTAGTGGTTCCACCTGACAGTTGTTTACAGCTGTCGCCGCCCAATCAACACCTGCCGTGCCTGTCAACACCCCCCCAACAACACACACTGTCAATATACACCTGGTAAACTACTTACTATCATTTACAATTGTTACTAACGACTCGAGAGTGATTACATGATTAACTTAACATTCTAAGAAGCAATAGATTGTCGTTCAACACATGGGAAGACAAGGAAGATCATCTAGTAAGGCTATTGAAGAGAGATTATATATTATATAAAGCTCTCTAAATTTAAATATACTCTAAAGGAGTTCCAAAGTTAGTATCGGAGCATCACCGTCACGCCATGTGTATATATATATATATATATATATATATATATATATATATATATATATATATATATATATATATGCGAACAAGCCTGAATGGTCCCCAGGAGTGCCGGCGGTGGGGTGGTTCAAATAGCCTCGGCTATCACCTCATTATGTCCGGTCGTGATGGTCAAGTGGATTAAGGCGTCTTGTACATACCAGTTGCGTTGCTCCTGGGAGTATGGGTTCGAGTCACTTCTGGGGTGTGAGTTTTCAGTTATATATATATATATATATATATATATATATATATATATATATATATATATATATATATATATATATATATATATACACACACACACACACACAGCTGGACTGGAGATTAAGGACGTGCCCAAAATGCTACGCATGTTAGTAGCTTCACAAGAACGTAGCAACATCAGTGCTATGTACTCTCATAAACCCAATGTACCGCCTTGTATATTAATAAATATTGAATAGGTGTTTTAATCAAAATAAATCAGCTTCTCGCTGGACCTTGGTAAACTGATGTAAACCCAGCAACATTGTCATCACCTCGGTAAACTGTTCTCAGTTGTTGTTGTTGTTGTTATAGATTCAGTTACTCGGAACAAGTTCCAAGTAGCACGGGCTATGGTGAGCCCGTAGTGGACTTACCTGGCACAGGAGCGGGGCAAGTAGCACGGGCTATGGTGAGCCCGTAGTGGACTTACCTGGCACAGGAGCGGGGCAAGTAGCACGGGCTATGGTGAGCCCGTTGTGGACTTACCTGGCACAGGAGCGGGCAAGTAGCACGGGCTATGGTGAGCCCGTTATTGTTCTCAGCTTGTGTGTCAATAAATGTATTGTGAAAACCGTACATGGAGTGAGGTGGAGGACCCCAGCAGGTGAGGGAAGGTAACGCCGTGTGATCACTCACTCACCCACCCACACTGAGTCGTGAGGACCCACCGTGGGTAAAGAACCATGGTGCGTTATTATAGCCTTGTGGTAATTGTGAAGTATACCCCGGGGGGGGGGGAGGAACGGTGGGAGCAGCTTACCGTGGGAGGCGGCGACCGTGGGGGTGACGGCAGCTTGTCTCCGGAACAACCTGCCAGAAACACCTTCGTCAATAGTTGTTTTTGTCATTTTAATTTATCTATCACAAACGTGGCCATGCATATGCAGGCGATGAGTCACAATAACGTGGCTGAAGTATGTTGACCAGACCACACACTAGAAGGTGAAGGGACGACGACGTTTCGGTCCGTCCTGGACCATTCTCAAGTCGTTAGTCAAACTAACATCGACTTGAGAATGGTCCAGGACGGACCGAAACGTCGTCGTCCCTTCAACTTATAGTGTGTGGTCTGGTCAACGTGGCCATACATCTTCAATGCTAACTAACGAGTAAATATAGCCTTATGTCCTCCACGGATAGGGTTAGAGGACAGTTGCACATATAGTTCAAGGATTGATTGAACAATCAACCACAGAAGGTGATTGTAGAGCTTTTACACTGCTAATGTAAGCTACATATGTAAGTACATAGGTTTACGTCTGTCCTACATATACTGTGTTCGAGGTGTGATCTTTTACGCATATGATTACATAAACAGTAGAAGCCATGAGGAGCAGGAGTCCAACCTACACACACTGGGCGTTCCCAAGCAATTATTAGGATTAGCATAGGAGAGTGAAGGGCGGTAGAGCAGTGCAGGATGAAGGGAAGACAGATTCTGCAATCAGTAAAGGTGAAAGACCTGGCAGTAGACATAACCCCAAACCCCAGCGAGCATCAGAAATATTACAGGAACAACCGTGGACATCTTCAAGAGGAAACTAGATTGTTTCCTTCAAGGAGTGCCGGACCAACCGGGCTGTGGTGGGTATGTGGGCCTGCGGGCTGCTCCAAGCAACAGCCTGGTGGACCAAACTCTCACAAGTCAAGCCTGGCCTCGGGCCGGGCTTGGGGAATAGAAGAACTCCCAGAACCCCATCAACCAGGTATCAACCAGGTATCAACCAGGTATCAACTAACATATAACTAACATGTGGACATTTGTTGACCAGACTACACACTAGAAGGTGAAGAGACGACGACGTTTCGGTCCATCCTGGACCATTCTCAAGTCGATTATGATCACAATCGACTTGAGAATGGTCCAGGACGGACCGAAACGTCGTCGTCCCTTCACCTTCTAATGTGTGGTCTGGTCAACATACTTCAGCCACGTTATTGCGACTCCTCGCCCGCAACATATGGACATAACTGCAAGAAGTCCACACTAGGAGAACAGCAACGGCTGCGTGTAAACGGGCTCACCATAGCCCGTGCTACATGGACACTTCGGCCTGAGTAGCTAAATCTTTAACAACAACAAGGCTGCGTGTGGCATATTGTCCAACGGTCATGATCCATTCGGAAAGTTGGACAAAGGGATTCATTGATTGATGAAGATTAAGCCACTCAGAAGGTGGCACGGGCATGAATAGCCCGTAAGTGGTGGCCCTTTTGAGCCATTACCAGTATCAATAGACGATACTGGAGATCTGTGGAGGTGCGACTGCACCCTGCGTGACGGGAGATGTCTCCCGTGTGGACAAAGGGGGCTTTTCGGGTCTTATATACAACGAAGGTGAGACCCACATTTCAGTATGCATCTCCAGCATGGAACATTTACCTGAAAAAGGATAAAGAGAAAGTAGAAAAGGTTCAAAGATAGGCAATGAGACCCGTTCCTGAGCTTAAGGGATTGAGCTATGAGGAAAGACTGAGAAAACTGGACCTTACCACACTACAGGAAAGAAGAGATAAGGAGGGACATGATAACAACATATAAGATTCCAAGGGGAATTGACACGGTAGACGAAGCAGCGTTGTTCAAAGCTATGAAGATTGGAACAAGGGATGGAAAACTAGAGACGCAAATGAGCCAGAAACGAAGAATTTTTTTTTTAGTATTAGATCCGTCAAAAAATGGAACAGGTTAGACGTATAAATTGTTGCTGATAACTCGATTTATAATTTTACATTTAAATGGGATAAAAGAGTGAGAAATGAGTCATTAAATTAATCTAAGAATGTTCGGAAGGTGGAGCTAGTAGCCTGGCTCGACCCTGCAGGCACATCTAGGTGAGTACCTGTCACCCACCACCTGTCACCCACCACCTGTCACCCACCACCTGTCACCCACCACCTGTCACCCACCACCCACCACCTGTCACCCACCACCCACCACCTGTCACCCAGCACCTGTCACCCACCACCCAGCACCTGTCACCCACCACCCACCACCTGTCACCCACCATCCGAGGTACTAACGTGATCAAGCTGAAACAAATGACAACAAAGGTTGCCGTTGTCACTGTTTTATGAATAGCTCTCTGCATCCCCCTTCCCCCTGGCTGGTCTCTGGTTCACTGTTGGGTCTCTCCCCTGGCTGGTCTCTGGTTCACTGTTATGTCTCTCTCCTGGCTGGTCTGTGGTTCACTGTTGAGTCTCTCTCTCCTTGGCTGGTCTGTGGTTCACTGTTGGGTCTCTCTCCTGGCTGGTCTGTGGTTCACTGTTGGGTCTCTCTCTCCTTGGCTGGTCTGTGGTTCACTGTTGGGTCTCTCTCCTGGCTGGTCTGTGGTTCACTGTTGGGTCTCTCTCCTGACTGGTCTGTGGTTCACTGTTGAGTCTCTCTCTCCTTGGCTGGTCTGTGGTTCACTGTTGGGTCTCTCTCCTGGCTGGTCTGTGGTTCACTGTTGGGTCTCTCTCCTGACTGGTCTGTGGTTCACTGTTGAGTCTCTCTCTCCTTGGCTGGTCTGTGGTTCACTGTTGTGTCTCTCCTGGCTGGTCTGTGGTTCACTGTTGGGTCTCTTCCCCTGGCTGGTCTGTGGTTCACTGTTGTGTCTCTCCTGGCTGGTCTGTGGTTCACTGTTGGGTCTCTCTCCTGGCTGGTATCTGGTTCACTGTTGTGTCTCTCCTGGCTGGTCTGTGGTTCACTACTGTGCCTCTCCTCTGGTGGGACTGTGGTTGAGTCCTGTACTGCTTCAACCCCCCCCCCCCTTTCCCCCCCCCCCCTAGCGTGGGAGGGGGGAGGCGAAATGCTCCCCGCCCCTCCGTTCGTCACACCATGATGTGTGACAAGCAGTCATCACGTCTTGTCACGCTGTGGTGATTCCCGACATGACTGCAGCTAGTCACGATTGTGTGTGGGGGGGGGGAGTGTGCAGGTGGGGGGGGGGGAGTGTGCAGGTGGGGGGGGGGGGAGTGTGCAGGTGGGGGGGGGGAGTGTGCAGGTGTGGGCGTGCTGGTGTGTGCTTCGGAGACACCTGTGTGAGAGTTATACATGTCATCATGTACGAACAGCTCTTCCCCTACTTAGTATAAATCAGCATATTATGTCCCTGCTAGCTTGGCTTCCGTTCCCTAAAGAGTACCAATAGTGTTATTATTAGTCTGTTTAATATAATCTAAACAGCCCTTGACAAAAACGAGTTCCCAAGTGACCTCTACATTAACCTGAGAAAGACCTTTGATACTGTAGATCATAACTACCTCGTGTAAAGGAGGAAATGTATATGTTTATCTCTCAGAATGGTCGGTGATACGTTGATTTATTTATTTATATATTTATACACAAGAACGTACATTGGGATTGTGAGGGGTACATAATAATAATGATTTATTTAGAAACAACACATACATAGTTGCAGAGTTACAGTACAAACATTCTGTTAGATTTAAAGATAGAGGTATTACATACAGTACATAAAGCCTAGCGTTTCGCATTGCATAGCCTAGCGTACGCATAGCGTTTCGGGCAGGTCCTTAATCTAAGAAAATTTTAAGTAGGTAAATACTTGCAAAATTTATAAAAATTATAACAGTTACATAGCAAGACAAAATATAAAAGATGAGAGAAAAATTGTAGGCGTATTAAAGCACATAGGTAGCTCAGATTGATTGCAATGACAGCTTGAATGGTAGTTTAACAAAAATTAGTAGGCACAATACAGCATATGGCTAGCACATAAAAGAAGACAGCAATGAACACAATGATAAAGTTGTTTGGGTTAAGTACATAAAGATTGGGAGATTGGGTAACACTAGATACGGAGCAAATTTAAAGCTCAGTGTAGGAAACTACGAAGATGAAATTAGGTACTTTTTGGTTTTGTTTTTAAATGAGGCAAAAGTTTGACAGCTTTTCAATTCACTAGGGAGTGAGTTCCATAGACTAGGTCCCTTAATTTGCATAGAGTGTTTACACAGATTAAGTTTGACTTTGGGGATATCAAAGAGATATTTATTTCTGGTGTGGTGATAATGGGTCCTATTACATCTGTCCAGGGAGAGTTTCAGAGCATGGTTTGCATTTAAGAACAGGGTTTTGTAAATGTAGTTGACACAAGAGAATGTGTGGAGGGAGTTAATATTTAGCAAGTTAACGGATTTAAACAAGGGAGCTGAGTGTTGTCTGAAAGCAGTTTGTTATTATTCTGATAGCAGATTTTTGCTGGGTGATGATGGGCTTAAGGTGGTTTGCAGTGGTAGACCCCCATGCACAGATACCATAATTAAGATAGGGATAGATTAGTGCATAATATAGTGAGAGGAGAGCAGAGTTAGGAACATAATATCTTATTTTGGAGAGTATACCAAGTTATTGCTTGTGATGTGTTTATATGTATGTATTAACACAATGTACTGAACGGGGTGAGAATAGCTTGAGCTACCTCATCCCTTTGTGTGTATTTTACCTCAATAAACTTATTTCAATTTCAATAACTACCTCTTACTTAAACTTCACCACTATGGTATCCGAGGCCTTGCTCTGGACTATATTCGTTCCTATCTCAGTGACAGACACCAATATGCCATCAATAGCATAGCCTCCACCACTCTACCACTGACAGTAGGGGTGCCACAGGGCAGCATCTTAGGACCTCTCCTATTTCTTATATACATCAATGATTTGCCAAACGTTTTTAACATTCTTAAACCTATATTATTTTCTGACGATACTAGTCATCTATTCTGTCCCCAACCCGCACACACTAAATAATATTGTCAACAATGAATTTTAAAAATGTCCACTCATGGATGTCAACCAACAAACTTACACTGAACATAGAAAAAAACTTACTACATTTTATTTAGAAGTAAATCATCAAATCAGATTCGACTTCAGATAAACAATGTTAACATAAGCAATAAAAATGAGGGAAAGTTCCTTGGCCTCAAGACAGACAAGGACTCAACTTCAGAACTCATTTAGAACGCATCACAAAAAAAAGTAAAAAACGGTCGGAATACTTTCTAAAATCATATATTATGTTCCCCACTCTGCTCTTCTCTCGTCATACTACGAACTAATCTATCCCTATCTAGCATACGGTATCTGTGCATGGTGCTCAACCACTGCAAAGTAACTGAAGCCTATCATCACTCAGCAAAAATCTGCTATCAGAACTGTAACAAACTGTCTTCAGACAACACACAGCCTCTCTATTGAAGTCCCTTAACATGCTGAACATACACTCACTCCACACGTTCTCACGTGCTGTCTACATGTACAAAACCTTATTCCTAAATGCTAATCTTGAACTGAAACTTTTCCTTAATAGGTGTAATAGTACCCATGAGCACCACACCAGAAATAGATATCTCTATGATATCCCCAGTTAGGCTAAATCTGCGTAAATTCTCTATGCAAATAAAAGGCCCCAGTCTTTGGAACTCACTCCCTGATGAATTAAAAAATTGTTCCAACCTATGTCATGTTCAAAAGTAAAACCAAAAAGTGCCTAATTTCCTCCTCATAGTTTCCTACCTTGTGCTTCAAACTCACACTGTATCTTGTACTACCCACTTCCCCAATATTAGTACTTAAAACTAATTAAGTTCATCTTTACCAGTGTAATCACCTGTCAATTGATATTGTTGATATAAAACCTTGCTACAATGTACTTTTTCACCTTACCTGATATGTTAGATTAAGGACCTGCCCGAAACGCTATGCATATGGCCTTGCAAGAATGTAAAAATATAACTCTTAATGTAACCTCACCAACCCATTGTATCTTTTTTTTAAATAAATTATTATTATTATTATTATTATTATTATTATTATTATTATTATCATTGAACACAAATTTAGGATGACAGTACGCAGTATGTTATGATGGACGCCCCAAAGTGCTATATATAAATATATAAATATATATATATTTATATATATATATATATATATATATATATATATATATATATATATATATATATATATATATATATATGCGGAAAATCCACAGAGAAATATGATATTTCTTATCATATTTCTCTGTGGATTTTCCGCATAAAATGATCAGTGTTTTGTGATCGTCAATTGCATATATATATATATTATATTATATATATATATATATATATATATATATATATATATATATATATATATATAAAAGTTAGTTAGTTTAGTTCATTTATTATGCACCCCATACCCATCTTGTGGGCGGTAGTGGAAAGGGTTACAGAGGCACATAATGGGCTCAGGGACTGAACCCCACAATTCATTTAGCTAAGCAAGTTACAATCTTGATGAGCTAGTTACAAAATTCAATATAAGTCGTCACATCAACAATGGGTTCGAGATCGACCTCAATTACAGGTTCTAAATTAAGCAACTGACATATGTGAAGAGCTAATGTCACAATTTATATGTTTGTCCTGCACACCGCCCCCCATCCAGTGGGCAGCGGTGGATAGGTTACAATCACTTAGTTACTACCTAGTTAGCAAACTGGGGATATTTGGCTAAAATTTCTGGTAGCAGATCATTTTGAATGAAATATTTACACATCACTGGAACATTGGTTATAGAATTGTCTCTAAATTCACGTATCTTTTCGCACTCCATCACATAGTGACGGAGGGTATCAAAATATATTACTTTGAAACCCATATCATTCACTGAAAAAAATTGGGCTACTCTTATTACAAATCCGCTACTTTAGCCCGTCAGCTGCTACTTTCAGCCATTTAGATCTGGCATCCCTGAGATCAGCTGAGCCGCGTCAACACTGCCGGGACACCATCGTCCACATTATATATATTTTTCTCCAGCTGCTTCTTGGCTAAATTGCATCCTTGTCAGTACTGGTTGATCAAGGTATGTGCTGTCACAGCCTGTTGAGTCACAGAGTCGGTGATAAACCTGTCAGAATGGTAGTTTGATCCCTTGCTATGGGATCGTTATTCCTTTAATCTTTGGTTAGTGATGTGTTCGGGTGAACTGGTGGACACAGGTCACTTTGATACATAAAGCTGTTTACCACCACATTTTAAACACCCCCAACCCAATGAAGCCTAACGTCACCAAGCTTAAGGTCACTTTATTCTTTATACTCAATTAGTATTAAGTTTCTCCTCATTAATGTTTCTCCTGCCCGAAACGCTTTGCGTAATAGTGGCTTTAGGCATTGTATGTACTAGCTCTATCTATAAATCTATCAATTTATGTAAAATCTCTTGTATGTACCTTACTTGAATAAAAATTTATTATTATTATTACTAAGTTTAAGGTCACCAAGATACAAAATTTAAATGTGTCCTGCCACACCCCCCCCCACCCATAAAATGAGTTATCACCAAGCATTGGGTCAGATATCGAGTTTTTCAGACGTGCCAGAATGGGAGAGAAGAGGAAGGTGCCCCAACTGCTGAAGAGCGTGTTAGAATGGGACTCTATTGCATCCGAGAAGTTTGTCAAGTTTGTGGACCAGAAGTATGGGCCACTTGTCAAGTATAAAGGTCATATGAAGGGACTGGAGGTAAACTGTTTATTATTTAACACTTGAATTATAGTGTAATAACCATATAAAGTTATAATTAATACTCCTGTGTTCTTTTTGCAAGTTGCTTCTGTAAAGTATATAATGTACAATTAATCTAACAATTATAAGTACTCTGAGGAAATGAAAATTCATTTATTCAGGCTACTTATAACTGCACTTTCCTTGTATTCATAGGGGCTGCTGTGCAAATTATAATTTCTTGTTAACATATTGCATTGCTGGCTGAACAAATACTTTGTGAATGCTTGAATCATCAGAGTTAACACTACAGTTCTCGTTTTCTGGGATAATCGGTAAACTGGGACTGTTCTAAATATAGTTTATTTAGAACAAGTTAAAGCAATATTAAGGGACTAAAGATGATGGTGATACTAACAATAACTATATTAAACTTGGTTATAAGCTGATGATAAGTATTTATATCTCTCCAACTTCCCTAATGTTATGGTCATCCCTGTTAACTACCCTTGGTTATTCTCAACATGGCTACAAGAAGTAATTTAACATAGTTTACTGTGCCATAGGCCACTTACCATTAAATACACATTCTAAATACTGTACACAGTCTTCAAGAGAAACCTGGATATGTAGTTCCAACTGGGCTGTGGATATGTGGGCCTGCAGGCCGCTCCAAGCAACAGCCTGTTGGACTCTTTCAAGTCAAGTCTGGCCCTGGGTTGGGCTTGGGGGAGTAGAACAACTCCCAGAACCCCATTCAGGTACTATCCAGGTACACATAAATTAGGAACATTAAGACTAATTTGAGAGGAAAAGACTAATTTAAGAGGAAAGATGGTTTTGGCCATCCTGAATGGACAGCACACGGGATTCGTAGTCCTAAGGCTCCGGGTTCGATCCCCGGCGAAGGCAGAAACAAATGGGCAGATTTTCTTTCACCCTCAAGGTAACCCTGATGTCCTGTTCATCTAGCAGTGAATAGGTACCCTGGGAGTTAGACAGCTGCTACGGGCTGCTTCCTGAGGATGTATAACAAAAGGGGAGGCTTGGTTGAGGACCGGGCCGCGGGAACACTAAGCCCCAAAATCATCTCAAGATAACCCTTCTTAAGTCCCCCAGAATTCTATTGGCTGGGCCTCTGATATCACTGCACATAAACATCTGAACCCTAATTACCTTGCCCAGGCATGGCTTCTGTTATATAAAGCCAAAATATTTATTTTGTTACATAAGGCTCTACCAGACTTGTGAAAAAATTCTCCTTTTTATTTCATAAGAAATGTTCACTAATCTTAGGACTGTTTTCAGTTCTCCTGTCATGGTATACCTTGGCTGGTTGGGACTGCCACCCTCATCTTTTTCATTACCGATTTGTTTCTTCGGCAACTCCTAGTCAACATTTTCATTGGTACGTGTTATGATATTTCATTTGTTTAAAATGAAAATAAAATGAAATAGAATTCAACGATAGGGTGAGGGAGGGAATTATCAGGGGAAAGCACCAAGCTATTAGGCTTATATAGCACTTGGAAGAGATCAAGATAAGGATTTGGGATGAGACGAGGAGAAAAGGAATGGTGTCCAACCTCGTCGACGGTCGGGAATTGAATGCCTACCTGCAAGAAGTGAGACCGTGGCTCTACCGTCCAGCCCAAGTGGTTGGGCAACAATAGGGTGACTGCAGTAAAAAACCTTTGTGGATTTGGTTATCAAATAATATCCGTATTTATCAGAATACTGTACAATAAAATACAAATGGTTATTGCAGCTAGTGTTTAAATAATTTGATATTTTAATAAATTCTTGTAATGTTTTCTTAATGAGTACTGCATATAGCACTGTATCTTTCTCGACAGCACTTATAATTGACATCATCGTGATAGCAGTTGCAAAAGGCATCACTCGACGACGACGCCCAGAAGCTAACAAAAAAGACGATATGTTTGGCCAAATTTTAGTAGATAAATTTTCCTTTCCATCTGGACATGCTACAAGAGCTGTGATGTTGAGTATTCTGCTTCCAATGCAGGTAACTTAATATAGGCTACAAAATGCCCATTGAGAACTCTTAGTGCTAATTTTCATCAGTAATTTGATTTTTTTATACATTAGCAGCTTAGCTTACAAATTTATGGTATTGTGAGTTGTCATCTGTAATACGAGTATTTCCTCAATATTTTCTTGAGCAGGTGTGGCATTTTTGCCAGAAAATGAGAAAGTAGTTCTGTGCCACATCATCTTTTCCTTACTGGATGCGTTATGAGGTTCAGAAGACCTCCTGGAGACGTCTGCCAGCCAGAATGTCTCCGGAACCTCAATGCATCCAATAAGGGAAAGAAGAGCTGAACTCAAACGAGGCCAGATCCATCACTGAGGCAAAATCCCAGTCGCACAGGAGATAAGGACAGAGAGTATCTCGAGCCTTCGCCAGGGAAAGGCGAGAAGTTGGAAACTTATGGAAGGACGAACCTTTAATTTCTTTCTCTGTGAGTTGGTAGCTTCAGGGAGTCATGAGGGGCTTACCTTAGGAAACCGGTGTTGAATGTAATGAAATGCCAATTTCTGGGTGAGCCCCGGTGGCTCTCTTGACACCCTCCCTTTCCCCAGGAAGTCGGGGATGGCTTTTCTCATCATTATAGATCTGAGGGTGGAGCAGCTGACTGACCCTGTCTGTCTCCCTCCTGCCCCCCCATATGATGGTGGGAGGTGGGGTGAATGAGCTTGTTCTAGTTTCATGAATTTTCAACACTTTGTTTACATTTTGGGGAAGTCCTTTTGATGATTTTGAGGTTTCAATATTTTTCATAACTAGTAGTGGTATGTTTTATTTTGCTGACTTTGTGGGTGCTGCTCCGGTGATGGCAGACATGATTAAAATTCACTGATAATTTTATCATAGTGCCACAGCTCTCTGCACCTCATTAGAGGGAGGCCAGGTTCTGGCTCACTTAAAAGACCTCTGTGTCTGATGGCACTATTTCGGCATTGTAGCTTCAGGGAGCCACTGGGCCCAGAAATTGGCATTTCATTACATTCAATGCTGTTTTTTTCTATACTGCTTCCTTTCTTATTCTTTGTACTGATGCATCCCTACACCATGAAAATAGGAAGTGGAGTAGTTATGATGATGATACATCCATACTTACATTAGTTCTAATTCTTTGTCACCAAGTCTCAGAAAATGTAATTAAATCAAATACTGTATCTACAAAAATTCAGAAAACATTAAGAAACTAATTTAGGTACAAAAGCTATATTGTATTTAAATCTATATTTATTGATTAATTTCATTTCATTTCAGTATGACATGTTCCTGCCTTTATCAATACTTGTGATGATATGGGGTGGGGCTGTGTGCATCTCTCGTGTGTTAATGCGGCGTCACCATCTGCTGGACATTATTGGTGGTATTGTAATAGGCATACTTGAAGCTCTACTTGTTTCACAAATTTGGTTATCTCCAGAATCTGCTCAGGGATTTGTAAATTTCTTCCTGGATGAGACACAGGCTGGTGCAAGCTATGATGTTTGATTAATGTAGAATTCTTAATAGGTCATATTTTATGTGGGTGTTATTTTTTTTGTAATTCATTAATGTAAATGTGTTTCTTAATATTGGGAAACATTTAGGAAGGAAAACCTGTGTGCTTAAGATACAAAATTTGTTTTACTTTAATCAATATTAAATGACACAGAATTTTGTAAATTACATTAGACAGAATGTGTGTATATTTCACTTCAGTTACAGATGTTGTTGAACTATTAAAAGAAGAGGAAAGGGCCAAGTGTGTGTGGTATGTCCTCCTCAAAACCCACTACCATAACATATGTAATAATTACATGCAGATTATTTTTAACACATGTCTACCTACTTGTTCTGGTCACAAACACAACCTTATTAATACTGAACAGTTACTTGTTAAGAACTTATTATAATTAATAAACTTAATGTTATTAAATAGTATTTATTTTGTACTTTGTTAAATATTAAGTCACCTCTACTACCCCCCAAGTATACAGAAATTTTCAATATCTCTATCTTTAGTGTTAAATCAAAATCAATCCTGTCATCTTTCTGTTGCTTACACAAAATAATTGATACTTTATGATCTAGTATGGTATTATCAGATGCATTGTCCTCTTCCTTCTCACCTCTAGTAAAACATTGAGCAACCTTTTCATTTATTAAAGGAACACATCTTCAAGAAACACATCTTCAAATTGTAATCATCCCACCAACCTTCACCTCCCTGACCTGGCCAACCTTCACCTCCCTGACCTGGCCAACCTTCACTGTAATATTCTACTGTTTTCCAACCACCTCTGCTTTGTACTGTTGCTTATTTGAGTATGGCAGACAGTAGCAGAGGGTATCTTGGAAGATACAGAAGCCTAGAACAGTAGCAGAGGGTATCTTGGAAGAAACAGAAGCCTAGAACAGTAGCAGAGGGTATCTTGGAAGATACAGAAGCCTAGAACAATGACCCATGAGCCTAGATCTCAAATTGAACACACCATGCAAGCCAACTAATATTAAAGTTTGAAATATTTATTAAAAGCAGAAGTTTTTATCATATGGGATGTTATTTTAGAAGAATGGGTGGTGTGGTGGTTATGTTATGGTTGAGTAACATGGTACAAGAGGGCAAGTAGTTGCTGAGCAAGTATGCCAATTTCAATTTCTAGCAAACTGCTACAGCATTTCGTTTTTAATTAACTATGTAAGGGGGAGATTCTGAATAGCAAGTGCCAATTGGCACTGGCTTATGGCAAAAGATTCTGTAGCAATAGAACTATAAGCCACACTTTCTCCCCCCCCCCTTCCTCCCAACTGTTCAGTGTCAAAAGGGAGGGGGGGTGTCCATTTACTGTACCACTTACATTTTAGTGTGGGCTTCATCCACTATTCTGATGTTAGCTGGAACATTTGTGCCAGCTGCTGGTTTGAAAGGCATACCATGTGCCAATTCAGGAAGCTTTTCACGTTCCTCACTGCATGTCAGCTCAGGACCTCACTACCATGTTGGGAGGCAGTTGAAGACTAACCAATCAACATCCCAGGCTGGAGAGCAGTGCCAGCTCGGGGACAATTTACCACCTGCAAAAAAGTTAATACTCTTAATCTACAACATCTCTCATCTTTATCTAGCCCCCAAACCTTACATTTGTCAGCATTAAACTGCATCTGGTAGTCTTAACCATTTCAAAACTATATAGGGCATCGGTATTTTTTATTTGCCAATTCTGCAACTATTGCAGTCTAAACCATAATCTTGCGAATAACCGAGGTCCAAGGAGAGCTTTTAGGCACTACTTACAACACTTCACCCAACTTAACCCCATTTATACTAATTTCCTTTGGTATAGCCATGACCTAATCAACTTCAGCCAGCATTCCCAATGATCCGAGCCCCCTATCAATTTTGCGCCACTATCAAAATCTCTGCTGAAGTCAAGGTACACAAAATCACAAACCTTATCACCATTTCCTCAATTATGCAACCTAATCCATGAACATTTAGTAATAAAACTATGCGATTCATGTATCTAGTCATGTTTCTCAAAAAGAGTAGAGAAATGGCACTTGCAATGTTAGATTCTAGTAACTTTCCTCACAATAGACTAAGCTAATTGGTCACTAACTTAAGCGTTAAAGTTAACTCAAACTTTTCCTTTAAAACTTGCTATATTAGGAACTTTCCACGACCGGTCTTTACCCGACGTAATTAAATAGGGTAAAAACGGTATATTAAATGCAGTAAAACTACGGTAAATTCAATATGATAAACTTGCATTCTTTAAGCATGGGCTGCATAGTAAGTGAACTAAACTAAATGTTAAGCACCCTGGCAAACCACTTCGTTCTATTCAATTTCTTTAATCACTTTGTCCGGCTAGAATTATTAGATTAGATTAAAGGAACACCCTCCCTGGTAACGGCTGAACTAGTTAACCAAATACAAATATTTAGGTAAAATACTTTCATAAAACCCGTCTACTTCCCCCACCAGTAGACTTGTTCAGCTAAAGGCATAATGTAATGTTCCACTTTAGTAAATAAAGACTTAAAAAAACACTACCCCATCTGTGTAGTTACCAGTTACCTGACATTCTACGCTTAAAATAACCCATCTATTCCCCATAATTGTTCGATATAACTTACCTCTCACCCGCTGGTCGAGTACACAGCAGTATATATCCTCCTCCATCACTCACCGCGTGGATACTATTTCATCCTGGCCGCAAATTGCCTCAAATCACCTACGTTGTCCATAAACACATATAGAAGAGCAACTGACCGTAACACCCGTATAGCGATCATCACATAACGTGGGAACATTAGTAGTACTGCTGTCAAAACATAGATGGCTCCAGGACAAACGGTAATTCCTATGGACTCGCCTAGTTATGCGTAGGGAATTGAGCTTCAGCTGTTTGGTCCCGCCCCTCAGCTGTATTCACCTAGTTGTACTCACCTAATTTGTGCTTGCAGGGGTTGAGCTTTGGTTCTTTGGTCCCGACTCTCAACCGTCAATCAACAGGTGTACAGGTTCCTGAGCCTATTGGGCTCTATCATATCTACACTTGAAACTGTGTATGGAGTCAGCCTCCACCACATCACTGCTTAATACATTCCATTTGTTAACTACTCTGACACTGAAAAAATTCTTTCTAATATCTCTGTGGCTCATTTGGGTACTAAGTTCCCCTTGTTTGTGTTCCACCCATGTTAAAGAGCTGTCTTTGTAACTATCAAAATGCATATATCTTTGCTTTCACTTCAGTTATATTTATGACAAGGGATTTAAAATTTGCCTATATTTCTGCTTCTCTGATGACATTAAAAACTTTCGTTTATTACAGTATCTACATAAAATTAACATTTATCTTCATTAGGTTGTAGTTCTCATCAATAGGGAGAGCGTCGGTAAAAAAAAAAAAATTGTTTAAATATAAATATCTTTCCTCTCTCAATAATATGCCCGAAACGCTATGCGTACTAGTGGCTTTAGGTATTGTATGTACTAGCTCTATCTATAAATCCAATATTATGTTTGTAAATCGACTATTTATGTACTTTCCTGAATAAAATGAACTTTACTAATATCTAATCTCTGTGACTAAAACGTAAGAACGACTTTATCTATGCCTTTTTGATAACATATACAATTATAAGCTTTATTAGTGAATCTCTATTAATTAAACAATATATCAGAGAGTGTGTAAGGTTCGGTGTTCCATGTGCGAAGAGACATGGGAGATTTTACATCAGTACAGTAAATGTTTTAAGTAGCGAACGCATACTAACGAATAACGATTAGTATAGACCAACACTATTGTTCTATGAAGTCGATTTAACTTCCAGACATGTATTTTTCAATAAGTCTTAAATATTTTCTTGCTAGTTATGTTAGACATTATTAGAAATACGTATTCTACTTGTTAATATAATAAACTAAATTTGCGATCATTTAAGGAGAGAAGTGTGACGACTGGATCACTGTGTACAGAAGGTTGATATGCCAACAAACACTTTCCAGACAACAATATATCTTGGATAAGTCGCTCCACAACATTGACACCTGGACCGTTGACTTCCTATGAGGCCACATATTTACTTATTTCATAATGGAAGTATATTATTTTATAGTAAATATATGTTTTCTCGTGTTCTGCATTAAGTACCAACATTATAGTGAATAAATATACCATATTTCTTCATTATTTAAGTAATGCTAGGAGGCTTTGAGTAGCTTTGGGTCATTAGGTGAACAGAATCTCCAATAGATGGGGCGAGAGTCGCGCTCTCGCCCGAGCGAGAGTCGAAACTTATTTTAGAATTGATATATCTTTGTCCTCCAACAAGATATATTTCCTTTGGTGCACTCACAATAACGAGCATATCTCTGTCTTTCTGAAGGCATATAATATTTTAGGCTTTATAAGCGTATCTTTGTTAATTACACACTATATTGGCAAGTGCGTAGGCTTCTGCATTCCATGACCGACAAGCTACTGAATGCCACTATAAAAACGTATGTATCTTCACTTGAGCTTTATATATGTCTATGTTAAAATATTTAAAATGAAGCTTATATTTCTATCTTTCTTGAGACATATAAAACATATGCGTTTATTAATGAATTTACGTGAAATAAGCATTGTTCTGAGAGAGAGTTGCTCTGTCGATCAGTCTGTGCGGGGTCGGAACTCGGCGATTATTAAAACACATGTATCTGATTGATTGATAAAGATTAAGCCACCCAAGAGGTGGCACGGGCATGAATAGCCCGTAACACATGTATCTTCATTAGAACTTTATATATATCTATGGTAAAGTATTTAAAATGAAGCTTATATTTCTATTTTGATATAAATGATTTAGATTCAGGTTTGAGTAGCAACATTTGCAAATTTGCCGATGATACGAAAATCGGTAGGGAAATTAATTCGGAGGAGGACTCACTATCACTTCAAGTTGATCTAGATAGGGTTTTGAAATGGTCAAAGGATTGGCAGATGCAGTTTAATGCTGATAAATGTAAAGTTCTGAGGTTAGGTAATGATGATAGAGTTACAAGATACGAGCTAGATGGTGTTGTGATTGCGAAGTCGGATTGCGAAAGGGATCTGGGAGTTATGATTAGTAAGAATTTAAAACAAAAGGATCAATGCATAAATGTTCGTAATAAGGCAAATCGGACACTTGGATTTATTAATCGCAGCGTTAGTAACAAGACACCTGGTGTGGTTCTCAAGCTATATCTTGCTCTAGTTAGGCCCCATTTAGATTATGCAGTTCAGTTTTGGTCGCCATATTATAGAATGGATATAAATTCACTTGAACGTGTCCAGCGTAGGATGACTAAGTTAATTCCCCAAATTAGAAATCTTTCATATGAAGAAAGATTAACAAAGCTTAAGTTGCATTCACTGGAAAGGCGAAGAGTTAGGGGTGACATGATAGAGGTTTACAAGTGGATGAATGGACATAACCGGGGGGATATTAATAGGGTATTAAAAGTATCAACACAGGACAGAACACGAAACAATGGGTATAAATTGGATAAGTTTAGATTTAGGAAAGACTTGGGTAAATACTGGTTCAGTAACAGGGTTGTTGATTTGTGGAACCAATTGCCGCGTAACATTGTGGAGGTGGGGTCCCTCGATTGTTTCAAGCACGGGTTGGACAAGTATATGAGTGGGATTGGGTGGTTATAGAATGGGAGCTGTCTCGTGTGGGCCAGTGGGCCTTCTGCAGTTGCCTTTGTTCTTATGTTCTTATGTATTTTTCTCAACACATATAAAAACATTTGCGTTTATTAACGAATTTACGTGAAATAAGCATTGTTCTGAGAGAGAGTTACTCCGTTGCTTGATCTGTGCGGGATCGGAGCTCGCCGATTAGAAAAATACACGTATCTTCGCTTTAAATACAAATATGCCCATGGTAAGGCATTTAAAATGAAGATTATGTTTCTATCTTTCTTGAGACGTATAAAAATCTTACGTTTATTAACGATTCTGCGTGAAATAAGCATTGTTCTGAGATGAATATTGCGGATTTCCGGCTCTACGATCGATGAAAAATGCAACTTTTATACAACTACAAATATCTTTAGTTTTACTTTAAATTTTGTCCTGAAAGAGTTTTCATATATAGATCCAGTTTCTGCCGTTCTTCTGACATAAAAAGACCTTTGGTTTAATAAGTTATTAAGATGTTTTCAACAATATTACTAGGGCGTTCACCGATTCCAACATGGGCGACCCTTTTGGAAACGCAACACATGGGTTGACCTGATTGATATATGGGTCAGATTCCATTAAGGTTCGGAACATATCCACCACGGCCCGGTCCTCGACCAGGCCTCCACCCCCAGGGAGCAGCCCGTGACAACTGACTAACACCCAGGTACCTATTTTACTGCTAGGTAGCAGGGGCATAGGGTGACAGAAACTGCCCAATGTTTCTCGCTGGCACCCGGGATCGAACCCAGGACCACAGGATCACAAGTCCAGTGTGCTGTCCGCTCTGCCGACCGGCTCCCTGTAACTGTTATCATTTTTATCAATTTTGCAAGTATTTATCTACGTAAAATTTTCTTAGATTAAGGACCTGCCCGAAATGCTGCGCGTACTAGTGGCTTTACAAGAATGTAATTACTATGCTATGTATTCTCACAAACCCAATGTACCTTCTTGTATATATATAAATAAATAAATAAACATGAGAGCATTTTATCCTCGGAATACAGTACACAGATAACTTTGTGGGAAATTAATGTTTTGTATTGCTTTTTAACCTACAGTATCTCAGTGGTGTTGTGAAGCTAATATGAAGAAGAATTTACAAGAATAATTATTAGAAAACATAAGTGTTAATCCCCTCAGTCTTCATTCATGTGTGTTTTCTGTCCTTTGTGAGTAGAATAGTCATCACATTCAGGGCTTCATATTGACTTAACAGCTTTCACTTATTTATTATGAATAAAATTGTACAAGAATTTCATGAAAACTTTTTTTTTTTTTTTACTTTAGATCAATAGTGGAGTAATGATCTGTCTTTATTAACAGAGTATCACTGTTTTACTGTATTTTATGTAGAAAATATTGAACATCAAAGTACAGTACTGTACAGAAAAGTACTTGTTTGATATTATATTTGAAATCATAGTCATGATGTTAACTGGAACAATGCTTACAAGAGTGACACATTCATTAGTAAGTGGTAATTGTAAATCACTTTTAATGCCGTATGAAATAATATCTACCAAGATAATTGGTTCGTGTAGAGCAGGTTATAGTGACGATGGTGATACACACAAAGTGTCAGTTACTGATTCAGAGACGGGCACTAAAGCAAAATACTGCCGACGCAATCTGCATCGATCACTACAGCCACAGTTCAGTAATACATATCCTCTAACAAATAAAATGGTTCAAGCCAGGAAGCCACACTTAGTCAACCAAGAATTTCTACAGTGTACACATAGCTTCTCTGTGTTGTCATCGTCAAAGAGGATAATGTCATTGAAGTCTCCTTCCCCTCAAAATATACTCGGCAGTATTCCAAATGTGAAACAAATTCAACACAATCGTGGCATTTGGGATATATTCCAAAGGTAGGTAAAAGAGGTGCCTTTAATATAATAATATACAGTATAGACTTTGACATTACATGTCATTGAAATCAAATCTTGCTCACTAGGGGGTTTGTTATATAAACTGAGTGTACAGTGCAGGGGGTTATATGCCACTGATCACAGTGATCTCCATAATTGGAACATTTGTACTTTGAATCCTTTTCAACCCATTAGTGTCTTTTAAACTGTTTTGAAGAAAGTCAAAATATGAATAGAGCCTGAGCAAAACCACAAGGGCCATGATGAGGGTTTGAACCTACATCTGAGAGGATTCCAGACGTACCTTAATCAACTGTGTTTAAGAAAGCTTAATCGACTTAATCTACGTCCGGATCCTCTCGGACGTAAGTTCGAACCCTCATCACGGCCCTTGTGAATTTGTTCATTTGATACATCACACTATTGTGATTTCTCTGTGAATAGAGCCTCATCAAATATAATGTGCATGTGCTTCAGAGCTAACTTTGGTAGTTACACCGTACTTGATGATGTTGGAGAAGTGTCGGCAACCCGGGAGGTGCCCTCCCACATACCTTGTCCTCCATACGCACAAACTGGAGAACCTTCCTCGGCTCCATCCTCGCCAGAAATCAAAGCAAATTATCAAGTGCAGGCCATGAAAGAATCCTGTTACCTGGCACGCAGTATACTCAATATTGTTGGTGAAAATATTCAGGTAATGGAAGTTTTGTTGATAATTTGTAAACATGCAATATTTATGTATCTGTGTTTTTAATACAGTATTTAATTTATGTGCCTATAACTTACTTTTGTCTGCTTAGTACTTATAACATGTTTTAGGACTCCTGCTACAGGTATTAACTTGAAAATATATCGATATATCCTTGAGAATAGTGTTATTCTCTAAGGAAACATAAGTTTTCCTACCACTAAAAATTTATTTATTACAAAAGTGCTGTGAACTAAACATTGAGCTCTTGAAAACTTTCTCTAGCCTCATATAACTTTTTTTTTTTTTTTTTTTTTGCTAGTTTTGGAACACTGTATGAATTGGTGGCAAATGATTTTAATAGCCATCCACAGATATCAGTTCATTGCCTAGCAGTCCTGGAGGTCGCAGTTCACTTCTTTGGTATTCTTGGAACTTAATGTGTGATGCATGTTCAGTTTCCACCTAGTCAGGATGTTGATCCTACATATTGTGTGCACTTGCAAGGCCAACACAATGGTATATATACAGTATGATATTTTTGGGCATTTTCCCTACTTCTACCTACATAACTACAATTTTACAGGCAAATTATTTTGAAACTTTTATAACACAGTACAGTACATTTAATTTATGTGCATTTTCCATTAGAGGAAATGTAAGGACTAAACATGAAGAGCAGTCATGATGGTGTGCCCCATTTAGTTTATACCTGCATCTGAGGGCAGCAATCTCTAGTGGTCATGAGGGGACAGGAAGCCAAGAGCTTGTTGAAGATCTTCCCATTATTCCTGAGGATTTTTTCCAACTGAATTTTGAACTGTGGGTATTGTCTTAGCATTTATAGCTTCAGCAGGTAGGCACTTCCATGGGTTTACTTTATTACACTGTGGGTGAAGAGGCGTCTCCTGTCTTCTGTCCTTCAGCTTGCCTCATATCATGATTTTCTAAATCTTCATGTTTCAAGTCTTCAACCTTCTCTGCAATTGCAGAATGTTAACTTTATATCTCAAAGATGTGTGACTGTGGTCGTAGATCACACTCCAGTTCCATTCACTTGATACTTGATACATCGCCTGCTTCCTATACCCACCACCATTAATTATTCATATTGTGCTTAGTAAGGGTTAATTATGTATCAGATCATTGTGTGCCGCTTGTTTATTGACGAACCTGTGCCTGTGGTGTCATTCTTGTCACTTTCCATATTTTGGTCGAGTTAGCTGGTTATGATCCTCACTAAAGCAATACAATATATTTTTATAACATGGTTTGTAATCAGTTTTGGCATTTTTTCAATGAAACTTGTCTGTTAGCAAGAAATTCAATCCAACATCAATATTTAGCTTTCTTCTTCCCATATTAAATGGACACAAAGAAAGGACTCTAGCACGACTTAGAATTGAACACACAAGCCTGACCTACTTGAGTTTCCTAATGCACTGTGTACAGTGTGATGCTGTCTAGCGTATCCTGTTAAATATCCTCAGGCATAAATCCTGTCCTTCTTGCCTTGCATGAATAAACAGGTTCTGCTTTACCTCAGTGATTTAGTTATTGTTTCCAACAAGCATGTGTGGTATTGCAATGAATCTTACTTTTTCTCATAAAAAGCCACATTTTATATATTTTGTATGTAGTGGTCAAAATGCAATTGGATTGTTGGGAGCACATCCTTATATGAAACAAGAAGTTGACTACTGTATTGAATTATAATTTAAAAAGCAACTTTTTTCTGGTACTGTATATATTTTTAATTCATGTTAATCGTGCATTTTTTCAGGTTGGCATGACAACAGATGACATTGACAAGCTTGTGCATACTAAAATAATTGCTAGTGGAGCATACCCATCTCCTTTAAATTATTTGGGCTTCCCTAAAAGTGTGTGCACCAGTGTTAACAATGTAGCCTGTCACGGCATACCCGACGACCGTCACCTGCTGGATGGCGACATTGTTTCGGTTGATGTCACAGTAAGTAAAAGCTTTCCTTTACAATGTGCAGATGTCACAAGAAGTAGAAGCCTTTTTATCTTAATTGTCTATGAAGGTGTGACAAGTATTGATTGACATTCTGTGGGGATCTTTTATTCTCACTTCTTTCAAGATAAGTAGTAGTGGCCATCAGATAAATTCAGGTGAAATACTTTAGTATTTTCCAAACATTATGCAGGTAGTATAATACTTCATCTTACTCACCTTTATTATAACTGGATAGTTTAGACCTAGAAATCTTCTCAGTCTGTTTAGGAGGCTGTTTATGTTAATAGCCTGGAGGGTCACATAGCCAGGCTATTGTTGTAATTTCAGCAAAAATTTGGGTTACCCCTTGAAAGCTTCCACCATTGTTCTTGGAACATTATTTATATTTGTTGGCAGGAGGTAGAATATTGGACCTCTGATGTCTACTGTGTTTTGTGTTCGTAATACCTAACCGTTCATTGGATTTATTTTTCTTTTACATATTCTTAGCTATCTCTTCTGTTTGGAAACTGACCTTCCATTATTTTCCATGCGTATTTTATAAGATGTATCTCGTCTCTATTCCAAAGCCTACAGTTATGTGCTTTGAGGCAATCCTATTAGTTTTAAGTGCTTCGCTCATTCTGCAGACAGATTTCTGTATACAGTATTTTATATCTGCTAGTTCATCTTCATTGATAGGTAATGTAAGGACTGAGAAATATTGTATAAAAAATAACACCAGTGCTTTGAAGAGTAGCACCATTGGTGAAGGACGTTAGACATAGCCTAAGTTTTTTGGGACATTTGTTACTATTTCAGTAAATGTACTTGGTCATAATTATTGGCATGGCATCCCATGTTTTAGATGCTCTTATTATCCACCTAATCATTTTTCTGGCTATTGCTATATTTGCCTTATTGTACTCTTGAAACATTATACTGTACCTGATTAATTAAGCATCTGGGGTCAGAAAGGAATAATTTAGCAAATAGTTGAGTTGGCTTCTGTAATTTATATTTTGAATTGTTATGGCCACCTAAGGTCTTCTCAGATCACACAAATCAACTTTAAAAATAAGCCTGACAAAGCTGTAATATACATCTCTACTAAGGATATATAGATATAAACCCATGCTTCCAAGTGTATGCCTCGTCCTGTTTCAAGTACACACAGAAAACGTATACACATGTTGTATTAATACACATACGAAAGTAAACAGATTTTACTGATCTTAAGGTAACAATGTATTTATAGGTGTTCTACAATGGCTATCATGGAGATTGTTGCGAGACCTACTTAATTGGTAATGTCGATGAAGCAGGTCGGCATTTAGTAGAAGCAGCAAGAAGGTGTCGAGATGCAGCTGTATCAATATGTGCTCCAGGAGTTCCATTTGCTGCTATTGGTGAGTTTTCTTATCTAATTTTGATTTTATATACCATATTTTATATACTGCACTGTACCCTCAATAAACTAGATCACATCATTCCAGGCTTGGTCCAGGTTTCCTTATAATTGCCCTTATATGGATGTTTCTTTGATTGTTTATCCCTTGTTTTTAGGTGTTTACTACAGTACGAATGTTGAATAACTTAATTTATGAAATAATTCACAAAAACTGAGTGAGTACATTACCCTCTAATAAGGATAATGTTTCTAGGCCTACAATGTATATACAGTACTGTATATGTACACTCTTCATAACATATCAGTACACGAAGAAATTAATGTGATGTATCGATGAGAAAATTAGTAGTTGTTATGAGGAGTATTCGAACGTATGCTTTGGGTATACTCCCAAGCACACGCCCTAGACCACCACACCATGACATGGTAAAAAGCAATGCAACCTGAGATTCCACTGAATCCTCTAGGGGTCCTGAGGCTTGCACTGAAGCCTAACTAGGGTTTCACACAATGCCCCCATGCACTGGCTTGTAGTCTAGGAATTCTAACTCCTACGCTTCTCTTGAAAAAAATACACAAAGTAATAACATTAATGTGATGTATCAACGAGCAAATCAGTAAGAATCATGAGGAGGATTCAAACCTATGCTCTGGGGTATTTCCAAGCAAATGCTTTAATACACCTAGGAAGGAAGGAAAGGAGTGGCTGTGCTGGTGAAAGAACGCCTGAAAGTAAGAGAGTTAATAATTGAAAAACCTCAAAAGTTGACATAATGGCATTGCAGGTCTGGAATCAGGATGATAAACTGATAATTGTAAATGCCTACAGCCCACCAGCAAGCAACACATGGACAAAGGAGGAACTGGATGACAAACGAGAGGGCCTCATAATGGTCATGAGAGAGATTATAGTAAAAGCAGATAGATAAATCAAGATTGTTGGTACCGGGGTACTTCAACTTTAAAGCAATAGACTAAGAGACCTATGAAGCAAGAATGAAGGACATTTGGACAGGCAGATTTATAAACCTCATTCTGGAGACATTCATGTATCAACACGTCAAGGCCACAAGAATGAGGGACGGAGATGTTCCATCAGTACTGGATCTAATATTCACCAGGAAAGAAGAAGAGATATTTGACATTCAGTATCTTCCTCCCTTGGGAAAGAGTGATCATGTCCTATTGGATATTAAATATGCTTTGCAATATAATCTAGAAGAGAATGGGACATTAAAACAGTTGAATAACTTGATTTCAAGAGAGAGAATTTAGAGAGTTATATGGGAACTTTTAAAAAAAATTTAAGAGTTTAATTGGCAGGCTTGTTGCTAGGCAAGGAAGTAAATGAGATTTATGCCAAATTTTGTGAAATATACGATGAAGGCAAACAAATATTCACACCATAACAGAGATGCAGGACCAGAAAACAGGATTGGTTCAACAGACATAGTGAGAGGGCCAGAGAGGAAAAGACAAGAAAATGGGTTCAATATAGGAAGAGGCTTAACCCACAAACATACCAGCACTACAAGCAAGCAAGAAACAATTACACAACAGTGTAATTGAGAGAGGTAGAAAGAAACCTTGAGAAAGGTATAGCAGACAAATGTAAAACTGATCCAGGTCTTTTCTGTAAATTCATTAAAAGCAGGCTGCATGTAAAAGATAAAATCCAGAGATTAAGAATGGGGAACAGGACTACTGAGAATGAAAAACAAATATGTGAAATGCTAAATGAACAGTTCCAAAGCGTATTTGTACAAAATGAGGATTTCATAGAACGGGACTCAATACCAATTCCAGAGCAAGCCATAGAATACATAGAGGTATCACAAGATGAAGTGAAAAAATTACTCAAGGGGGCAAGGAAGAAATAAAGCAGTTGGACCTGATGGAGTTTCATCTTGGGTGCTGCGAGAATGTGCAACTGAGTTGAGCATTCCACTCTTAATTAATATTCCAGACATCCTTGTGCACAGGAATCTTAGCAGATATATGGAAAAGGGCAAACATAGTACCATTCTATAAAAAATGGTTGTAAAAAAGGAACCTCTAAATTATAGACCCGTATTATTAACAAATGTGGTAGTCAAAACACTAGAAACAATAGTTAAAGCCAAATGAGTTGAACACCTAGAGAGTACTGACATAATAACGGACAAACAGTATGGTTATCGAACAGGAACGTTCTGTGTAACAAATCCACTTAGTTTTTTTAATAGTACCACAGAGTAATACAGGAGCTTACAAGGGCAAGCAGCCTCAAGAGGTACCCAGAACAGCATACATGGATCACCTTTGCTTGGCTGGACAGCATCCCAGGGACCAACAGGGGTACCAACCCTACAATGCCAACTTGCCTCGATGTCTTAACTAGGCGGGGCTGACCAGACGACTCGATTGGTTCAGGTGGGCTGCACTGAACCTCCCTTTTTATCTCCATCCCCTCCCCATAAAAACACTTTGCACCCCTAGGCATCATAGCCTCTGGGTAGGCTTGACTCTCAGATAAAGGAACACAAGGGTATTTATAGGTCTCCATACACTGCCAACATATGGAAACAGGTTTTGCTTGTGCACTGCCATAGCAGGCAGGAGAGTAAAACAAGAGCTACCCCATCCTACCCGTGGGTGGCAAACCCCCTCACAACGTCAAAGCACCGTCCCGAGGGGAGAGTACAGGTGCAAATCCGTTTTCTTGCATATAATGAGCATGAACTATCGGCACAGCAATGAAATTGGTAATCGTACAGCAAAATGGACCACTTGGGCCCCATATGTATGTGCCTGTATGTCACATGCTGCTTTTGGCTTTTTATTTTTTACATTTTTGTATAGTGCTCCACATCAAATCATACAAATTTGTCACTTTTGTCCATTGCAACATGTAGTTTTTATTGATTTCCTTTTATTTATTTACTGTTTATACAGTATTTGTAAAATTAAGATGATTTTAAACTGAAATACAACTTGGCATCCATCAGGTACCAAGGTAAAAGAAGTGGCTATTCAAGGCGGAGTGACTGTAGTGCCTTGCTTCATTGGTCATGGCATTGGACAGTACTTCCATGGGCCTCCAGACATATATCACTGTTGTAAGTATTTTCAAACATATACACATTTTTTTATGTGCTGTACTAGTTAAGATCACTTCTGGGAGGGCTCCCCTCTGTATCTCTGAGTTACCTACCTGAAGATCTCCAAACCCAGATACCATGTCAGGCTCTAATGAATCACAAGCACCTACCGAAGGCCAGGGCCACAATCTGGCACCCCTTTATAGAGGCATGGGGAAGTGGGAATAAAAGAGCAGGCACCTTACCAGAGGGAAAATCACCATAAAGTTAGTGCACTAAAACAAACTGCATGGACAACATTTCCAACACTGATTTCAACTATGTACGCACTTGTTGCCTAGGTCCAACTCCTAGTTAGCTCCACACTACTCGCCCATTGATGATTCAAATGTCTTTCACTTAGCTAACCCAGTCCCTCACACACACACACATGGTGCACCTCAGTGCAGTTCTCCTGGTGCATCCTGGCTCTTAAGGCACCACCATTCAGCAAAGTGTTGGTGTAATGACTGGCATTTTACTATGTATTTGTTCTACTTTATTAATTGCCATCAAGTATTTAGTTGAATCTTTTCAGGTGTGTATGTATGGAAAGTAGACAGTATGTACCGGTCTGTTCAAAGCAGTTCTGGGGTAATCTACTCTTTTTGTCCTTGTCCTTTGCTCAAGGACAAAAAGAGTAGATTACCCCAGAACTGCTTTGAACAGACCGGTGCATACTGTCTACTTTCCAACCATGATCTGGTTGTTTTGTTTTCCCTGGTGTGGTACGTAGGTCTGGTATCTTTTGGTTGGGCTGGCGTTGGTTGTTGCCAAGTTTCTAGTTCTCGGTATTAGGACCTGCAGGTTTGTTTGAGTTGTCAACTTTACTTACGGATGGTTCATCCTTGTAGTCCATCCTCTTTGGTTGGATGGGCAGTCATTGTCCTCCCGTTGGTTTTGTGAGATATTTGGGTATTATTTGTTTGTGTGCATGTGCATGGCTTCTAAACTTTGTTGCCCCGTTCACAGTTGCAAATGTGCATGGTTGCTGTTTTCATCCAAACCCATGTTGGGTTTCCAAGTTCCTTTCCCCATTCTTCCTGCCTGCATTCTACCAGCAAAGTGGCCTTAGTGGCTACTTGAGCCTTGCTTTGTTTTTGTCAGGCTCTTTTTGAGGATTAGTCGGGTGCTATGTAGCCTATGTTCTGCAGTCTGTTGTTAATGCTACAGTAGTCCTTTGGCTGACTCCTCTGAGCAGACTCTCTGACAGGTTGTTTTGTTGTCTTCAGTTGCTCCACGACCATAGTTGACTATGACATTTTTCTGGTGAGTCCTTTGCTGCCTTCTTGGCCGCAGTGTTGGGTGGCTTGGCATGTTTTCTGCTTTGCTCTGTCCTCTCTGACTAGCACTGGCCTAAGTGGGCTTGTCTTTTCTTTGTCCTGGTTCTAGGCTGCCTGTTTCCTGTTCCTGGCAGCTCTGCCTTTCCAGGGGTTGTCTGGGGCTTTCGGTTCTTCATTTCCTGGACCTTCTTGGTATGATTCAAGTTCATCTTCCTTTTGTCCTCCCTCCTTATACCTGTAATTGGTCCTGGTTGTCTTTGTGGGCAATCATCTTTTAATCTGGGTCTTGGTTCCTTCCACTTACAATGATCTGTGACTGTCCAGGAAGTTCTGCCTACTGAGGCAGTACTTA
This sequence comes from Procambarus clarkii, assembly GCF_040958095.1. Lineage (NCBI taxonomy): Eukaryota > Metazoa > Arthropoda > Malacostraca > Decapoda > Cambaridae > Procambarus > Procambarus clarkii. The sequence goes on along the minus strand of NC_091208.1, from coordinate 22,965,368 downwards.
TTCTTTGTTTAGCTTGGGTCTTTGGGTGTGTTCTTTATTTGTTGGGCATGTGTCCCTGGCTCCTTGTTTCAGTATCCAGATTTCTTGTCGACATGCTGGGTAGTTTCGTTGACTGTCCTGTTCTTTGCAGGCTCATTTCATCTGCTGGCGATTGCAGTATTGTCCACTTAATTGACTTCTTAAGGCCATGATTGTTGCTCAGGTTCATGTCTTTTTGCTCCCATTGTAGTCAACCCTTGTTTGTGTTCCTTTCTCTGTGGTGACACAACATGGGTGATATATAGGAAAGCCCTCCTAGAAATCCATACCTGGTTGATACCTGGTTGATGGGGTTCTGGGAGTTCTTCTACTCCCCAAGCCCGGCCCGAGGCCAGGCTCGACTTGTGAGAGTTTGGTCCACCAGGCTGTTGCTTGGAGCGGCCCGCAGGGCCACGTACCCACCACAGCCATCATTGAATGCAATGAAATGCCTCTTTCTGGTGGTACCCTTTGTATCGCCCTGTTCCTGCCCTTCCCCTTTTCCAGTGGTGCTCAAGAGTGTCTTGCTGGGACATTGCAGATATAATGGGTAGCTGCCTGAGACCCTTGGATCTCCAAGGCAGCCATTTGGTGGTAAGGGTATGGGGATAATTAATGGATGAACCTAGACAATGAATGTGTACATAGTTAAAGTAAGGGTTGCAAATGTCGCCCAGGTAGTTACTTGTTTTGGTATGCTCCACCTTTCTGGTGATTTTAGCTTTTGTTGTGGTTGATCTTGTATTCCAACTCTCCTATGCCTCTATGTATTTTGGGGTCAGATTCTGGTCCTGGCATTCACGACTTAAGAGCCTGGTGTGGTACTTGGGTTTGGAAAACTCCATTTGGGTAGCTTGAAGTGACAGAGGGCTCCCCCCCCCCAAATACATTTTATACTAGATTTTTGTTTTATGGCAATGATGATATATCTAACATGTGCATTTTTTTTATACTAATTGCCTTCATTTGAGCTGTGTTTTCATTTGACAGATAATGACTACCCAGGTTGTATGGAGGCAGGGATGACTTTTACTATCGAGCCCATTGTGGCTCAGGGCAAGGAAGATGCCCTAATTTTGGAGGATGGATGGACTGCAGTTATGTTAGATAATGGACGAGCTGCACAATTTGAACACACAATTCTTGTTACAGAAAGTGGTCATGAAATACTAACTGATTATCATTAAAATACGTAGCAGCAAATGTTATTGCAAAACTAAATTACCTGGCATTACATTTTTTGTACAAGTACAGTAATGCTACATACCATATTAGCTTTTGTTACACACAACTGCATTACAATACTATGTATTTATTAAATTGTTATAAAAATCTTTGTAATAAATTTTGTATTTACCTGAATATGAATAATATCCAAATAATTAATGAAAGATGACACCAAGCCAGGAACATTATTTAGCACCACCGTCTGTGTCCCAGGATAGTCAGATCCTAAATTTTACCGACGATGTCAATACGAGAGCAAAATAGACATGATATGAGAGGCATCAGACGCATCAAGTTTTAGAGACATTAGGAAAGCAAGACTTACTATCAACCTGACAATCAGGACATTCTAAAAATGTCATTCAGACAATAAGCAGCAGATCGTTGTTGTAATAAATACCCACCACCTAATACGGTGTTAGGAGGAAAGGCTACCTTTAGGAGTTTACAATTTATTGTCTGTAATAACGGACTGTCACATCAACAGTTGCGAATTGTGGTATGAATGACTAGATAGAAATCCAAATAAGGGGTCCTCTTATGGGAGATGGGTGAGGTAGGAATGGCCAGACATGTATCAACAGCGAGTCCTGTTAACAAGTCATCACTGCAGGAAAAGCTAAGAAGGAAACAAGCCCACCAAATGGGAAGTAGACAGCAAAAAGTACTGAGGGCAACACCAGTTGTGATGATTTTATATGTTGAAACCAGTGTTATGTCTCTACAAGCTTGGATAGAGGCTGAACAAAAGGTTTGAAAGCAAAGGTGCAACCCTGTACAGTGTACAGCATGGAGATGACTTAACATCCAAGGAATATGCAGTGCAGCAATACAATGGAGGAATGCAAACGGAAGAGCATGCACTCATCAGTCTCAGGAAGTATGGAACAAACAAGGCAAGAGGGCTTTTAGAGCATTCATTATGGATGTAAATAACATAGGGAACAAAGACAAGTGAGGTGTCAAAGATCAATCCTGTGAGTTTAGCATTCTCTATACACACAGAGATACAAGGATAGATAAGAAACAACGTGTTATGACTTACTTGAAACTATAAGTCTTTGTTATAGACAACTTGAAGCCATGACTGGAAGCCCAAGACAACACTTTGTCAGTCACCAGGAGGAGGAAGTGCTGTAATTGGGAGAAATCATTGCTGTGACAGCAGGTAGAAGATTGTCCACATAGTGGAGAACTCTCAACAGGGAGATTAAAGAAGGGCAAACAGGAGAGACATTTAGGGAATACTGCCAGAGAAACCAGTACAATACTGAGCTGAACTTTGAAAATACAACGAGAGGAAGCTATGAAGTTAAAGTGGGAGGAATGCCTCGATGGCCAAAAGAATAGTTGGGCTGAAATATGACACTCATGGAGGTACAATAAGTCTTCTCCAGGTTAAAAATAAGAAGCTGCCACTAAGGCATAGCAAAGGCAGTACTGTACTGTACAGTATATAAATCTCCAACTCCACCAAGACATCAGTCATACTGTGATTAATTTGGCAAAAGCCAAATTGAGAGAGGGAGTTGCAACGATGATGTTAAAAAACTACAAAAGATGTATATTAATCATATGTTAAAAATCTTAGACATAACTCATCAGGGCAATGGACCAAAAGTCACTACAGAAGGTGCCTTGTGAATTGGGTTTCTTAAAAGGAAGTTAAATTGCATTGAGTCAAATACCGGTACTGTATAAATACATAAACACTATATGTAAATACATAAATACTGTATAAATACATAAATGTATTTATTTTTACTGCCGAAGCAAACAGTTAACTCAGTCTGGCCACATCAAAACACCTATTTCACCGTTATCACTACCAAAGAAGTGTGTTGCTTTCCAGAAGCCAAAACCATGTGGTAAAAACATTCTTAATTAAAGGACACAGGGACTGTAAGTGTCTTCATGCACAGCCAGCACACATGTGGTATGAAGCCAAAAGGTCAGTTTTTCTAACTTTTTTTTCACCTTAGGCAAGCTACTAAAGTTGTTCTAAACTACCCTTCAGATCACTGAAACACTTGGTCCTCCCTCACCACCAGCCATAATCTTGAGGTTATCTTGAGATGATTTCGGGGCTTAGCGTCCCCGCAGCCCGGTCCTCGACCAGGCCTCCTTTTTGTTACACCCCCCCAGGAAGCACCTCGTAGCAGCTGTCTAACTCCCAGGTACCTATTTACTGCTAGGTAACAGGGGCATTAGTGTGAAAGAAACACTTTGCCCATTTGTCTCTGCCTCCACCGGGGTTCGAACCCGGAACCTCAGGATTTCGAATCCGAAGCGCTGTCCACTCAGTAGATATTACAAAAATAAAATGAATCAATCATGTTGTTGATCCTTCACACTACAGTATATAGCATTACTCCAGCAATCATTCACAGCTCACCACTGCAGCTTCTAAGACCAGATGTAGTGTTCTTCATGAATTACCATGTACAGTACAAATACATCAACTCTCTCAACACTTGCACTCAGCCTTGTCCCTTACTATATCTCATGTGTTGTTCACACATCCTTGCCTCTTAACATGCTCTCTGTGTCCTCTTACCTTTATCTCGGCATTTCTCTCCTCCTGCCATCAAATACACTATTTACCATTCTGTTATCATCTATTTATGCAACATATCAAACCATATCACTTAGGATGTCAGTACAAGAACAAAAGCATATAAGGTGAGCAACATCAAAGGTTTTGGATTCACTAAGGATTATATAAAGGAACAAAGGACCTTGAGGACCTTTATTAAAGCAAGACATACAATTGTCCTGAAAATCAGGACATTCTACAAAGAGGTGCACGACTGTTAGCGAGACAATGCAGTTTGGACAATAAGGAGCAGTACGGCATTTCACTAAATACCTGTGAGCTAAGCATGTATGGCCAATATGTAACATAGCCAAAGTCATTTGGGTGATGAAAGGGAACAGAGCCAACACAACATGCGTCAGCTTGCCAGAATTAAAGAGAAACTAGGAAGAAGAGAGGGTGAAATGTTCTAGAATGTGGCCTCAGGTATTTGTCAGATCATTGCCCAAGAGGGCAGGCCAACAGTTAACATCACCCAAAAGGAGCACAGGCTCCGGAAATGAGTTCAACAGGTGTTTAAGATCGGGAAGAAAAAGTGGAATATATTGGTGGGAGTAAGTGGAACAGATGGTGTACCATTTACTCACAAAGATATGGACAGCAAAGGAATGAAAGTTTGATTAAAAAAGCAGGGGGACAAAGGGAATATCATTTTGGACCAAGAGGGCAGTAGAATTAGAGGTACCAACAAAAACTGGAGAGGAAGAGATAAAAGAATAACCATAGAAGTGACCAGAATCGAACACGAAGCATCGGCTCCTGGAGACAAGCACAAAATGGTAATTGGCACAAAAACCACATATATTCCAATGAACATAATCAAGTACAGAAAACAGTAAAAAGAAAATGATAATAATTAATGCACAGAAGAGCACAGCATATCAGGGAGGATCAGGAGCAGGTACAGTGAAATCAGGGTGGAAGGAAGTAGGAAGGGGCAGAGGCGAACCACCTGACATGGTCTGCTGAGGAAGGAAGCACCCGAGCAGAAACAGCAGGGAACTTAAGACAGCACCAGAGGAAGAATCAATGGCTGTGGGACTTTCCATAGTGAAGTCAGCTGGCTCTTGTCACTAAGATGAGAAGAGATGCAAGGACAGTCGGAGGTAGGCAGTAGGGGATGGACTGAAGCCTTCTTCCCCACTGGGGAGGGTGTAATAAGAGTTACATGGTTTCTGTTTCTGACTGAGACATTGGCATGCTAGTATACTGTGCAGCAGCTTCCACTGTCTCAGGCAGAGAGAGACGAGAGTGGCCAATACAAAGACGTCTAGGAGGAAGATGGATATTTATGGATGGACAGTTCTCAGGGAGGGCCAAAGGACAGAAGGGAGGGCCGAGATGAAAGGTAAAGGAGGTCACAGTGGACAGAGAGGAGAGGCAACACCAGAACAATGGACAGGAGAAGACTGGGAAGGAATAGTGGCAATGCTGATTGGTGGTCCAGGAGCCCTCGGCTAAATATCACAGAGGAGTGGAAGGAGGGGAATGGTGGAGGTGTCAGGATTTAAGGGGCAAAGGGATACCTCACTAGTGCATTTTGCTGGACCATGTCCAAATTCCAACACCTATTGAAGAGGTGTGGAGAGGGAATGTATACCCGAATAGAGCGTCTGGTACTGGCAAGAATTACAGATGGAAGGGTCCTATCATCACAACTGATCTTAACTACTTGAAGGAGCTGACAACGTTGACCACGAGGCAAATGCTGCTATTTAACTGGACTTTTTTGCAGACCTGATCCAAGATCACATCAATGCAGGGCAAAGTAGCTAGGTGGCAGATTGCCTCCTGTTCCAGTCCAGGTGGGGATTAAAAGTGACATGGGTATCTACTGAGGCAACTAGGTGCTTATGGATGTGCAAGTCATTACTCATGAACTCATCAACTCACCTCTTCATTTTCAACATTTGGTAATGTGTCTTCTTACAGCTTGACTTACAAATTGTGTACATTACTGTAGTATCAAGTTTTATAGTTATATTCATATAATTTGTCTTCTTGGATGGTAAGCAGTTCAGAAAACCCTGGAAGACCTTGAAGAATATGGTTGCTTCTTGCAGGCATCTACAAGAAAAGGTAAACTGGAAACAAAATATTAACTAAATTTAGCATCATCATTATGCAAGATCATAAAAAATTTATTCAATTCATATTTTTATTATTAAAAGATACATTTAGTCATCACATAAGTGTGAGTTTACCGTACTTCATGGACCCTGAGAGACAAACATAGGTCCCTTCCAACAAAAGAAAAAAGAATAAGAAAAAATTATAAAAATGCATTTGAACTTCAACAACATCGTGAGGTATAAAAAATAACTTACTCAAAATATTTTTCTCTTTTTGTCATGCTTGCCTAAAATGAAAGTGCCCCTCAGACTTATGGATACGTCCCACATAAATATGCATCGAGTGCAATGGTCAAGTACCCAAAAGCCAACGGGAGCTTGGAAAAGTAACCCATAATATAGCATCATTATTAAGACGACTAAAATTATTTTTAAAGATTAAATAGTTATCATGACAGAGAAGATGATTTTACATTTTAGTCAAAAAAGGCACTGAATACTGTCCCTATAAATACTGGTGAAACCACCTCTTGGAACCAAGTTCAATATCTTTACAACTTTCAATATGGGCTACTCTCCTAGCATGCTAGAACTCAAATATACCCATTTTGTGACCACACGGTAAGACTGGCCTGGGAGCAACAGGGATGCACGAGAGGCATGATGGTCTCGGTATGGCACGGTTGCATTGTTGCCTCTCATCATCAAGGTTCACATCAATTATAGTCCAGGCCTTGCAGCCAATTCAGTGACTGCTTAGTTAATAGGTCCCATTATGCTTGGAGGGCTATTATTATTATTATTTTTGATTAAAATTTAATCAATTTAGTGTATTAAAAATATGATTAAATGCCTAATGACAATAAATGAAAACTAACTGCTAAACATCAAAATTAGTCTTATCCGCTCCAAAACATTTCAAACCTTTTCCACTAGGTACAATTTCTGAAACTTCACAATTGGGCTTATCTTTAATATTTATGAATGAAGGAGAAGGAAAAGATGTACTGGCTCAATAGTGTGGCCCAACAGTAGAGCACATGTATGGACACATACACGTGTCCACTAGAGCACATACTCCCACAAAGTAAACTCTACCCTTATTTCAAGTGTTTAAAATGTCCAAAATTCTAACTGATCATAAACATCTGTTGAGGTCTACAACATTTTTCCAACAGCTGAAACATCTTGTAGAATATATGAATTGCAAACCTTGATGTGGTACGCAAAATTTACAATTTGCTAAGCATGTGGGAAAACGGAAGACAAGATGGGAAATCTAACTCGTCCGGTTGTGTGCGCAGTCATTCGAGGCTGCATTTGCCTTAACATATTGCAAAGGCAAACTTTAAGAATATTGCAACCTTGCTCCTGGTAGTCATATGCCAATACTCGCTTTGAAAAAGTACCGGACCCCATGATGCAAGATGATAAAACTGTATACTTGTGTACAATTTGCACAATACAGGTTGCATTCATATATAGTTTCCCAAGACTGATTTGATAAGGCCTGAACAGTTATGTTTCTTACAACCAAATTACATTTAATTGCATTTAAATTGCATTTAAATTACATTTAACAAATTGCATAAAATCAGATGACAGCCAAGAAAAAAGCATTCTGGCAAAGGTTGAAACAAATTTATAAGCAATTTTACAGTTTAAGATACTTAAAGACAACACCCAATGTGGAAATTTTCTTTTGTAATTACTGAATGGCTCAAGAAACCTCAGATTTGCTCGTTTGGAAGGGACACTACCGATACATAAAGAAAAATGCGTCAAAAATTAACCTCTATTCTCCGCTGTATTTGTAGTATGAAAGCTACCTAGGTCAATACAGTTACAGTCCAGGTGTGGAGTCTTGACATAAACTAGTTGTACTCTCAAAGGAAGTAGCAAAGACCTCCAAAATTTCTGGAACTGATCACCAAAACAAATAAAACAAAATTGCCTGTACTACGTTGTCAATCATCCTCACACACGGAAGAACTGGTATAGGCTTAACAATAAATAGCTGCCAAGAAATCTATTCTCTGGTGATGAACATAAAGCCAAGAAGTTTGAAATCAGAACTCCAGAGGCATACAAACCAGTTCTTCCTCACCATGATTTATAACCAGGATTACACATCACTCAATGCTTTCCAAAAAACTTATTTTATTCTTATGCAGTGGAGCTCTATTTATCTTGTCTGTCAACTTTGACATTATTTACAGCCAAGTGTCAACATTAAAAAAGACTGTCCAGACAGGTGGGGCAACACTTGTATGAAGGAACTTTAGATTTTGATAAAATATATAATGGAGAGAGAAGAAATATGGGGGAAAAAAAATCAATTGTAATTAAAAATTCAGCTCACCCATTGCCCCATCAGTTTAAAAATAATAAATATGAATGTGGGGTGGGGAGAATAGTGTGTAATTACAGTACCTTAAGTGTAGTTACAGCGTGAGAGCTACGCTCGTGGTGTCCATGTGTGTGTGTGTGTGTGTGTATGTGTGTGAGTGTGTGAAAATGTGCGTGTACAGTATACGACTGTTCGTATGTAAATGTTTTCGTAAGTGTATGATATATGTCATGCTTTTTAGACAATGTCTGAATACTCGGAATTCCTATATTTATGAATAATTTAACCATTTTTTCTTAAGCATATATAAATATAGTCAGTTGAACACTTATGATATGCAATTTGTATACAGTATTTTGAACAAAGACTAACTTAGTTTATTTAGGTTAGGTGAGTGCTAATCATTCCTCAGTAGTACCCAATTTGTACTCAAATTGAACTGATATCAAATAATAACTAATCATTTAATCATATTGTAATAATTATGAACAAAAAATCCTCCAGATATAGCAAAACAAATTAAAAACTATGCCTAGTCAGAAGCAATAAGCTTGCTTACTAGGCCAAGTCAGATGATTTTGTCTAAAAAAAAAGCACGACATACCAGTATATATTTTACACTGCAGAGAGAAATACATGTCAACACAAACCAAACAAAGCCGCAAACCAAGACCTTGTTTACGTCACAACCAGGAGTTTGTCCAGCCTCGCGAGATGCACAACACAGTAAGTACTGCGAACAAAGAGGCAAGTATGGTTTACTGACATCCAATAATACTCTTAAAACTTTCAGTTCATACAAACAATACAATAAACAACTTTAGAAAACAAAATTACAAACTATTCTTTTTTTTTTTAATTCTTGGAAATATTCCCTGTGTATTATTGTATCAAACTTCTTTAAGTGTTAAAATTATTGGTTACGTAATGGATATTGTGCCTCATGAATCGGAATAGTTATGTAGAATGATTAAAAAAAATTGGCCTACTTCTTCCAAAGTAATTATTAGGAAAGGTGCTAAGCCATTATGGCTATATACTGTAGTTATTTTTCTTTCACAGAAACAAGTCTAGACAGTGACAAGTATGCAGAATAGCAGCGACTTTACTACTTAAGTTAAGAATGATCTCCATCAGCGGGTTCCTCTCATCTTTACCAATACTGTACTGTGCTCTAATGTTTAATTGAATAATTATGCTTAAAGGCATTTTATTTGTTTACTTACAATCCAATTTTAGTTTATAATGAGAGCCATAGTTATACTGATATATTGGACAAGTGTGAATATGTCATGATGTGCGTTAGGAATTATAGTAATGCTAATGAGAACATGTGCAGTAAGGAGTACACTTTCCCTATGCGAGCCATCAGCACCAATACTGTACTAGCATATATGCACTAATTCACTTTATCACTTTTTATTGTTACAGAAATCAGAATATAAATCCATTCTAACAAGATAGAATCCAGGGGCCAGATTCATGAAAGCACTTACGCAAGCACTTACGAACGTGTACATCTTTCCTCAATCTTTGACGGCTTTGGTTACATTTATTAAACAGTTTACAAGCATGAAAACTTTCCATTCAACTGTTGTTATTGTTATAAACAGCCTTCTGGTGCTTCGGAGCTCATTAACTGTTTAATAATTGGAAACAAAGCCGCCAGAGATTGAGAAAAGATGTACAGGTTCGTAAGTGTTTGCGTAAGTGCTTTCGTGAATCTGTCCCCAGAGCAGTCGTGTGTCCACGCACGATACCTGGACTTCTTACTCTACTCAACGCCCCTTAGTCTGTATTTACTGAACACTTTATGAGGTGTGAAGCACTGCAAGGTCATCCTCAACCCAAGGTTATTATTGTTATGGATGACCTCATTGTGCTTCAGAGCTCATACACTCACTAGTAACACAGGCTAAGTTGCCATCATCAGGGTAAGAGGTACACATCTCTCAAGTGCTCTGTGAATCCTGTGCCTTCACATTTGCCCCCTTCACCTTCACACCTATCACTGCTCCTTAATAAGCAGCTTATTTATTACTGGGATGTCCTATAAGTAATCATGAAAAGAAGCCAAAAAGGAAGAAGAGTGCTAGTGACATCTATAGCCATCCAGAAATAACCTTCAGCAGACAAGAAAACACTTCCCAGTTTGTCTTTTCAGACTTGCACTAATTACAAAAATGATCCAGAATATTATGGAAATGTTTGCCATTTTTAGTTAACCCTTAGACAGTGGCTATGGAGAAATGGTCATACCCGCCTATACACAAAAAATATAAATACAAATTTCATTATAGAATTTTTAATTTGTATGCAGAATATAAGAAAAACGCAAAAAATAAGTGAATATGTATCGCTTCACTGGGTGTAGGTGCTCCGTAAATCTGCATTTGGCATTTGTCAATGCCTGGTGCTCACATACAGCCCCACTCCTGTGCCAGGTAAGTCCACTATGGGCTCACCATAGGCCGTGCTACTTGGAACGTTTTGTTCCGAGAAGCTGAATCTAAAACAGCAGCAGCAGCCTGGTGCTCGACTTTACTGACGCTTCCTAATTTATTCTCTGATGTTTCACCGATACTTTATTCACTTGTTTTCCTTGATTTACATCCACAGAGAGCTTTTATATCCATATTTGCATCATACATGTAAAACCAAAACAATATTTGTTTAAATCATTATATGATGACCAAATTCCCCTAGTAACATTCATGATGATAACCTCATTTGTTTGAAAATCTTCAAATGTGTATCAGGAACAAAAGATCATACTAAAGTCAGGTATGATCAGGTATCCAAAGGATACCTGATTATTCAAACATGTTTTGATCATGATCAACTAATCATTCTGATCATTCAGGTATCCAAAGGATACCTGATCAACCAGGCTGCGATTTATACGTCTGGGTGCGTGCAGTTCCGTCCAACAACCTGGTTGACCAGTCCAGCAACGAGGAGACCTAGTCGAGGACCGGCCACAGGGACGGTGAACCCCCCGAAATCATTGCAAGGTAACCACATTACCCTGTGAATCAACAACTGATGATAGCCTCTGTCTAAGGGTTAAAGATGCTTATCCTAAAGCAAGTTGCCAACAAACGAGTCAATATTTTTCCCCTATAAAACAGAATTATGGACATGAAGTACTTGCCATGCTCAAATATCAAGTAAAGTGTGCCACTACGATCATTTCTTTCAATCACTGGTTTTAAGTATTATAATGTTTTGACAAGTTCATCGGTATTAAATACCAGTGATAATGGAGAGCTGCTATATTCTACTTGTTATTTTGTAATTGTCAAATCCTCATCATTAGCATTTATAACTTTTAATTGTTGGTAATTGTAAAGATAATTATCAAAAAGTGCTAAGCCAGTAAGGCTATACAGCAATAACATGTTTTACAAGATACTGTGGTTAGAAATATGAAAACAAATATCATTATTGTGGTAAATACTAGAGAAAGGCAAGACACTAGACAACATATGAAAATATGGCCAACTGGCATTTATTTTTAATATATAATAAAAACTCCTTGGACATTTAGGCCAGTCCTTGTTTCTCGCACTCTTTGGACATTCGGCCAATCATACCATTAAGTCATTTTAGAAGTGACCTTTTGTTTCCAGGCAGATCTATGTTGGCCTTCAAGATAACATGGCCAAGGATCTCTCTTAAAATATCCCCAACGGTAAAATTGGCAAAGAATGAGGTCAAGAGAAAATGATGAGTAGTTGTGTTCATTAAAGGGGTAACATCATCGCCGTTGCTGAATGACATTAGCTGGCTGACCAGCATTATAAAGGAATTTATAGGTTGTCATTAATCTTAGCCAACCTTATTGAACAGTGGCTTTAAGACATAGTGAGTGATGAGGTGATGCCACATAGTAATCATGATTGGCCATCTCATTTTTGGAGGAGATAGTATGTGAAGGGGAGAGTCAAGAGATCATTAGCTTCATGACGAGGGCCACATGGAACTACACACAATAAACATTGGCTACTGAGATCACTTGTGAAAGTGTTCATGTCACTGACACCATCCTGACTCATCCTGTGTGGCTGACCACACTCACACCTTATTGTAGTGTCAGTGTGGCACCACCATCATCACAATTAACCTTTCCCAATTCTTAAAACTGGGAAAGCACTCATTCAAAAATAATCAATTATTATTGAAAAGAATTAAAACACATTCAGTGATAGTACTCTACAAAAATATTTGTAGTACATATATATTGTAATTACAGTTCCAAACTGTTTGTCATTTCTGCTCACTTTCACTCCTCGTAGTATTCACAAGCATACCACACTTTCTTACCATATTCTTTCTGCCCATCTTTGACATTATCTCCATTTATTTATTCATACTAACCATACCGTTACACTTCATCTGTACATCCTATCAAGCCCACAAGTGTGTTTTCATAAGCTACATGATTTTCTCTCTTGTATTTACCACAATAAATTTTTAAATTATATTTTGAGTCCCTCTTGTAATATTAACAATGTATGCAAGATGATCGCTAGATAGTGCGTGTGAAAATGTTGTGGTATAATGCTAACACAAAGCAATACTTCAATCATTATTTTGTTTTAGCAGGAAATTGAAATATTATGGGTCACAGGTTTACAACCTTCAATATATGAGAAAGTTTCCTTAATAAATTAATATAGCAAATGTGAACTAATATCAGAAATAGGCATTTGCACCATTAAGGCTGCCAGAGGATTTAATTGGTATTCATGACAAATATTAGCAGATTTGAAAGCTGTTGTTGGTATACAATTGCCTGGTGAAGAGAGAAATGTTTCAGCTCAGGGACTTGAGATGGATGCATAGCTCTACTTGTTACAGTTGTAAATGTATCGTAACATGCTAGCAGGATTCACAGGAAAATCATTTGGATCAAGCAATACCAGAGTAATTAAAAGTGTTTGGAGACTAGACAGTAGATTAGTTACCTGAATAGTTACCAAGGCCTTCAAGTTAGGTAATTTATATTAACCATTCAGCTGCAGCATTTATCTGGGAATTATCCTGTGTGCACCTTTCTGGACAAAATTAGACCAATAATTCAAATTCAACCCAGTGTCTATCAACCGAGCTGTAACTCACACGTCACACCAGCAGGGAAGATGGGTGCCAAGAAGCAACCCCTACCAATCCTCAACCTAGGAAAACTTGGCAAAGAAAGGTGTAAGCTGCCACTGGAACCAGAGCTGGAACACTTGACACAGTGGACCCCCAGAACAAGCACACTACTGCCCACCCAACCACTGGGCCTCTCAAAGGAGCATAGTGCATGTACAGTACTACCTGGTGTGGGGGCCCATTAAGATGATATAACCCCCAGCAGCACACTCCTAAATCTTCTCAAGATAACCCTAACACAAGGCAAGGGCAACTCCAGCTGCAATCACAGAGTGCAACTCTGGCCATGTGAAGTCATCATGGCACACATAACAGGCTGCCATAAAGAGCGATTCAAACGAAGCAAGAAAACAACACAGACGAGCACAGCCCCCTGCAGAGGACAAAAGTCGTAAGGAAGGCCAACACTTATCTGTAAACTTGGTGCCTGAACAGCCAGGAAGAACCAGTACGACCTGCACTATGTGGCACACCAGGTAGGTCAACGACTCAACTGGCTGTCTCTGATAAACAAACACGAATGTCCCGTGGAGCAATACGGGCACGGAAGTCAAGGTTCTCTCACCGAGGTTTGGGTGACCTAAACCGCCGATCTGTAACAAAGTTTAATTTACAAATCAAATATAGGCTATCTCCAGAACTCTGATGGTCACCTTTCCAACATGTTCACAGACTTTATCTAGTGTTCCAGAAGTCTCACCATTCACAAGAACAATCCACACACCACAAAAATCCCAGTAGTGCTCACGAGCATGTTTTGTAGCTTTAGGGGTAATGTAGAAAAATGTAGCAAGCCTGAGTTTGCTTAACACCAATTAACTATTTACTTCATTAAATTTAACTTTTTAATCACATATCTAACCCCTCAATTAGTCCAACCCATCACAAATATGGCTCGGAAATTTGTTAAAAACTTAATTGATGAACTCCACAATCATTGTTATAAGCAAATTAATGCAATACATTAAACTATGACACAGTGGGAAAGCAGATACAGGATAAGGACACCAAGAGAAACAGGAGTGCATCACTAACACATGAACGATGATTGTGTCAGCACGTTGAAATACTGACTTGGTGCAAAGATAGGCAAGAAGTGAAATGTGAGCAACAAGGGTTAGAAAGAAAGAAAAGAAAAATTATGCCTTTTTCTCGTTCATGATTATGAGAGGGATATCAAATATGAGGATCATTTAGTGTACTCGTGTTATGCAATATTGTTGACTCGCCATGTAGAGGGGAGAGCTGGGATGATTGTGGTAGATGTGGGTGGGGTTGGGTGGAGTGGTGTGGGGTGGGGTGTGGGATGGGGTGTGGGGTAGGGAGTGGGTGGGTGGGTGTGGGTGTGTGTGTGTTTGCCGTTTCATTTTAGTTTATATAATGTATGGGATAACTAATTATTAACACAAAATTGACAAAAACAACACGGTGTTGAATACTTTACATGTGTTCCTGACACAAATCAAAGTGTCTTGTAACCCGCTCCTCTCCTGATATCCCGTCTGGTACTGTTATCCAGCAAGAGATACAAACACCATCACCAAATGCCAAATTGTCATTTGACAATCACATGGTTTGTGGTACAAGATAATCTAATCAATAGTAAACAATTAAACATTATAGAATTTCTTTATGGCTCTAAGTAAACTCTATTGCATCTATAAAGATGTATTATAACCATATTTACATCATTAGTATAAAACCAGGTGATAAGAACTCAAATCGACACGTGATGATACAACCTGTCCTCTTAACTCGTAGGTTTCATTTTTCATGTTATGGTGACCAAAGTTATAAATGCAACCAACTATGAAAGGTAACGGCTCGCAAATATCTACACTTTCTAATGCGTCGGGCTCGATAGGTTAGGTGCTTCCTTGGGTGCGTACGTTTCTGGTTAGGTTAGGAGGCTGGATTTTTTATGGGGTGGCAAATCAAGACAACAGACTGGACGATAACCGCATAACACTGGGAATGAACGTATGATGATAATTACCTTTTAATGGTTAAATGAATACTGGAAAACTGAGAATAACAGATACCTGTAGCAACGTGTGGATTCAAAATATTGTCAGGAGCTGCCGTGTCAAGTAGGAGAGTAATATCAGAGAATACACACGGCCACACCATTTGTCCTTAAAACATCTCTTGCATGATGCAATGCATAAAAAAAAAAAAAGAAGTTAATCCAACATATCTTGCTGCCTGGAATAAACTAAATTAGAAGTAGCTTAACCTCCATTTCATGTGTAAGTTGCATGCTTCCAGTTGGGTAGTATAGCACTTAGGAGACTTAAGTGTTGTGTACAGTGTTTGTGACTTGTGATGACCAGGGGCCAGATTCACGAAGCACTTCCGCAAGCACTTACGAACGTGTACATCTTTCCTCAATCTTTGACGGCTTTGTTTACATTTATCAAACATTTTACAAGCATAAAAACTTGCCTATCAACTGTCATTATTGTTATAAACAGCCTCCTGGTGCTTCGGAGCTCATTAACTATTTAATAATTGTAAACAAAGCGGCCAAAGATTGAGGAAAGATGTACACGTTCGTAAGTACCTGCGTAACTGCTTCGTGAATCTGGCCCCAGATAAGCAGGACTCCACCGCATACATTAGAAAGCAAAATAAACTGCTACATGCAAGTTGCACCAAATTGACTTATTATCTTTTACATTCTCCAGGAGTGTTCACTGTAGCCTACATTTTCAAAAACATTTACTGGAGCAGAGGGACAATTAGTCAAGAATTATGCATATTACGTACTGCAAAAGCATAAAATAGTATAATGGCTTTTGCATATACACACTGCAGATGAAGTAGTGTTTGTAGATAGCAAGTCAGCCTGGATTCTTGTATTACATTATATCAGTATCTAGGCTGATAAACTCCCTGAACATGTCAACAACCTATGGGACAACAGTAGTAAGTACATGGCAAAAATATACACACAAACCAGACTTCATACCACTGCAACAGTAGAAAAATGAGATAAGCTTGTAAAAAATCACACTTGAGATCACATATTTTGAGAATGACAGTTTCCTTATTAAGGTCAATAACCACAATCTTTATGTCATTTTAAATTACTATAATAGGATCCTATAAAACATTTACACCTACTGAAACATAGGTACACCACAGGGCTTTTAAGTATTAAAAATTCTTCTGCCGTATTCGACAATCATATGGGAAAATATTAATCCAATTTCCCATATTAAGATGCCTCCAGGACGACCAAGTTCCTACATCTGTTACCGTTAATTGCTTAGCCACAGTGACCCTTAGTAAACATTCCACTAAGGCTCACCTCACCAATATAATAGTAACCATGAACTTGAGTCACCAATAAGGACTCACTCTTCAACAAGTCACTCTCTACTGAGCAATTATTATCTGGCTATTTACAGTCCAGAGGGGTAGATGGGCAAAGACTAGATTCAATATAAAGAAAGAGGCATGAAGGCTGATATGACATATAAATAATAAAGAAAGCAATCACACTCAAATTTTTTTATAGATTAAGAAATTTAAAGTTAAACCGAATGACACTGAAATGGACATGTTTAACAACCATCAAATACAGTGTCAAACTTGAGATGTAAAAGAAGTTAATTCACATAAAAACTAATTTTGTGAACTTAAACATTGAGTATTTGTGCTATATATTAATACAGCAAAGGACATAATGTAAAGATTATGTTAAAAGTTTTATAAATTAGAATAAAAAATTTCTGCATAAAAAATTTATAAGAAATATATCAATAATAACTATGCGAGTTTCTTGGTTGACTACCAGAATGCCCATATGGCTGAGAGTGATTATGGCGGCTGGTATACTCGTGGCTATAATGATCATTATACGTATATAAACGAGGACTATATTCTCTTGTTCTGTGATCACTAGAATTATCTATGCTGGAAGCACCTTCACCGCCACTTCTCCGCCACTCAATACCACCAATGTTGTGGTTCCAAGTTCTATTTTCATGGTTTGAAGATTGTGAAAAATTTTTCTCTCCTTCACTTGGATGGAGCTGTTGGGCATAATTTGACCAATGGGGATTATATCTATCATTTCTATCACTTTTTTCATTTCTATCACCTCTATCGTCACCTTTTTCTCGTCTTCTCTTTTTACTACTTCGTTCCTCAATTTGCTTTTTAAACCTTTTGTCTTTGAGTACATCTTGAAGAACTACTTTCACTTCTTTTAGACCGTGCCCGTCTCCATCGGCATCCTCGTCGTCCTCCTCCTCCCCGTCAAACTGTCTCACAACCATATCCTCCAACTCGTCCTCCTCCTCCTCGTCTTCATTTTGTTCCACTCGGTATTCCCGCTTTCTTTCCTCCCCTACACTGTAATAAGCCCCCGAACCTTCTTGCTTTTTCAACGTTAATTTGAGCCCGATACTCCTCTCGTCAGTCCTGATGCGAAGAGGCGGCACCAGGGCCTTGATTTTCAGTTTTTTAGGTGGCCTATCTTCCTTCTCTCTGTCTCGTCCTCTCTCCTTATCTTTATCTTTACCCCTATCTGATTTTTTCTTATAATCTTTTTCCACTTTTTCCCTTCTTTTATCTTTGTCTGTCCTATCAGTCACTATTCTTAAAGAAGGTGAATGTGTCTGTTTACACAAATTATTTTCACTCGTTTCAAAATTTGGAGACGAAATAGATTTAGAAATATTATTGTGAGTTCTAGGAATATCAGGTGAATGAGATTGATCAGAGTGTCTGCTTATTATATTTTCGTCACAATTCGTCCACGTTTCCCTAGGGTAACCTACCACAGCCGCTTCATTATCTACTGGACTATTTTGTATACTATTCGACACTAATTCTTTATCACAAATCACTAACCCCTCCTCGTGTTCAGACTCCTTTTTACTATTATCATCTGTATTGTCAGAGTCACTCCTTAGCTCACAACACTCAAACTTAGCACCCGGAGATCTTTGTTCTCTTTTATCCTCTTCCTTTCTTTTGCCTGGATTTTGTTGTTGTTGTTCTTCTTCTTCATCTTCCTCCTCCTCCTCCTCATCCTCCTCCTTCATAAATATCTGGAGGCATGCTTCTCCTTCCTGGTCATCGTCAAACTCGTTAAGATCATTTTCATCAGTCTCAAGTTTTGTATAATCTTTATAACTTTCTTCTTCCTCCTCCTCTTCCTCCTCCTCCTCCTCCTTCTCCACTTCTACCACTTTCTCTTGATGTTCTTCAACAGTTTCTTCTTTTATTGCCTTTGCTTCTCTCTTCTCATCCTCTAGTACTTCTTCCTCCTTGTCCTCCTGCTTCACTTCCTCTTTCACTTGACCTTGTACAGCCATCTTCAAGCTGTCTTCCTTTCCGTTGTTTTGATTATGTTCTTCCGCCTCATCTTCCTGCTCCTCGTCCTCCTCCACTTCTTCTACCTCTTCCTCTTCCTCATCCTCCTCCTCCACTTCCTCATCTTTATGCCATGGTTCAAATTTGTAGATCTTTTGGTTTTGCCATTCTAGTTCCCAAGGATAAGGTGTGTCAGGAGGCAACGTGTCCCCACTGGTACGGCACACTCGGCCTGGTGGCACATCTATTACTGCAAATACAAAATATTTATTCCCGAGACCTGGCTATTCACGTGTGCATAAATACATTTACAATTTATTAACTCTTTAAAAATAAATGTTCACTATAGAACTGAATAAAATTATTTGATTATTGTATTACCAATTCTTGCTACTTAAGATGTGACAGTGACTGACCAACACACCTCAAAGCTAAGAAGCTAACAATTGAAGTCTCAATGATTATTACGTGCAGAAATTAAGTGCAGAGATATGAAGCATTTAAACAATGATGAGGCAATTGATTTGAAAATTATTCATCAGTTGAAACTAGAGATGAATGTGTTTGCAAGGTTACATCAGCAATGTTTACCTTGTACATATTCCACATATGCAGATGGAAATTAAGTCAAATTAACAGAATGCTGAGCCAAATATTTGTTTGTTATCTATGTATTATCTGCTGCTACAGCACCTTATTACTATTGTACATATTAAATTAAAATGTCATGTGAATAGCTAAAGTTAAGAAAAACAATATTAAGGAGATACGTACTCTTCCCATTCTGGACATCAGCTTTCTCCCTCTCAATGTTCGTCTTATCTTCCTGTACAAATAGTCGGTACAGCATCACTGTTTCTGACGACGCATGACGACGCTGAAATGCAATACATATTGCAATCATCCACAGCACCACAAGATATAAATGGCCAATCACAAACTATGAACCTAATTAATATTTTAGCATTCCAGTGACACCATCTGAACTTTGACAATAAATATTGCAATGGTGCAAAAATACATCATATCTCAGAGGATGAGCTTTTCAGTAAAGTCACTTCTCTAACCATTCCATTTATACTTTCATGATTAAACTCTTGAAATATGAGACAGTGTGGACAGGGCTGATTAGGGAAGCCAAAGAAAATAGCCAAAGACATGATTCATACACAAAAAATACAGGAGAAATGATGCTTACCATACTATCCTTGATCAAGAGAGATTGATATTTGTATTTCATGTTATTAAACTTTTTCAAAAGAGATTCAGCTTGTAATTCAAACTGAGCATTGGAGTCTGCCAACTCCCGAGGCGTCGGAGCACATTCACTGAACACGTGGTAACGGATTAGACGCTTACAGGCATCAATTTTATTTTTAAATGGATTACGATAATCGGGATTTAGAGCACCATTCTGGTCAGTCTTCAGCTGATGTTCAAATCTGTAAAGTGAAAATTAATAACAAATATACTCGATTTCTAACATAAAATCATTAAAATCTTTTATTGAAAATAAGTAACGAGATCCTTCAAAATCAAAATGTTGTATTAATAATAAATCTATCTATCGAATTCATATTTAGGATTCTTTGTTTCCACCAGGAACTCTTTCAAGAGGGTGGCCAAGAAAAAAATCTCCAGATAGCTATATTTCAACATGAACCTCCAAGCTGTTCTATGCCTATTGGCCATCACAAGCCCTGAACTGTCTGACAGCCAAAATGTTGCCTTTTATCATGTTGGTTGTAACACATCACCAACCCCTATACTACACACACTACAGTATTTTGCTGTCATAATCTTTCTCTCATAATCATAAACACAAGTCGAGCCTGGCCTCAGGCCGGGCTCGGGGAGTAGAAGCACTCCCAGAACCCTCTCCAGGTATGTGTCAGGTATTTCTTAAAAGCTTGTTAAATCTGTCCTCACACTTACCACATAGCCTTTTCACACTATCAACTACCACATCAAAATTACAGTACTTTAATGAAATTAAAAAGCATTGAAAGATTAAGGCTTCTTCAGATTAGTGAGTATCAGCCTGGATAGGCTAGATGGGTCTCACACACTTCTTATTAGGCTAAGCCACTTAAACTGGGACACTTATCAAATCTGGTGAACAGGTTGAATTCCTAGCAATCATCCTCACTCCCTGCCCCCCACCTTTAAAGAGTACTGTTATCTGTACCCACTCTCCTGTCCTCAACCCCTTGAGGTTACTTTACCTTGAGGTGATTTCGGGGCTCAGCGACCCCGCAGCCCGGTCGTCAACCGGGCCCCCTCCCCCTGCCCCCTCACATCTTGGCCAACCACATACTGAAGACACTTTTTGTCCTCACATATTCCTTCCCAATTATTTATGGAACATGCATTTCTGAGAATTCATTTCAAGAGCCAATAATAATCTTAATAGTTTAAACATATTTGCATTGAATTATGATTAGAACAATTAAAATAAAAAATTTCAAGCAAACCTACCTAGTCCTTCAATTCATGACTCAATACAGACAACAACTGCTTTTCAAAATATATCTGCTTCTCATACCAAATTTCTTAGATAAATATTAAATAACAAAGGATTAAAAGGGCCTACTCACAGTTGTTCCTTTGTAATGCTGTAAGCTAACGGTGCCTTAGTCTGGCTCGGGGACTGTTCTTGAACTCCGGACGTTGAGCTGGGGTGAGGCGAAGCCTGCGAAGGCAACACCATCCCTGGCTGCACTAACGACTTCGGAGAAGACCCCAAGGCATTAACGTGACTGACAGCCGGTGTAGTGGAGGATACCGGAGAGCACTGAGGGGGAGTCATTTTGCTAGAATAGTTAAGGGTATTGCTGGTGCTACAATTAGACACGGTGGTAGAGGTTGTGGGCACCGTTGGTGAAGAAGCCGACGTGGTGATGGTGGGCATGCTGGCTCCAGCTCCTGGACTTAAACTTCCTTTACTTGAACTTACACTTGAAGAAACCTGCAACACCAGGAAAACATTAGTCAAATCTAATTAATACTTGACTTTTACTCTTCCAATGGCAAGTGCATCTTTTATGTTAGTGAAGTTTTATCATTGGTAATCCAACTCGTCCTCCTACAAAAAATGCTTTTCGATTGTATGCGTTACGTAAGGCCAAAAACTGTCATGCCAGTACTAGAAAATGGAAGCGGCTCGCAAAAGTGAAGTACTGTTCCGTTTTCTGTCTTGGGTCCTCGGAATTACTATAGAACACTTTAAATTGGCCATTTTCTTGACGTTTGGAAACCTTAGGAGGTCAAGCCAAGTAGCTTGACGTCCTAAGGTCAATCCATCAAAAGCTATTTGCACGAGGCAAATGAGAAAAAAAGAAAATGAGGAAACATGAACAAAAAACTAAAGCTACAGATAGTGAAAGAAAATACTTTACCATCAAATTTAAAGCTTTAGCAAATTTTCATTCCCATGAATATCTACAGAAAAATATAGGAATTCCTAGCCAGCAGCATGAGAAACCAACCTCAACTACTAAGATGTCTATCATTGATGATGTATTCAATTGTTTCAAGTAAGAAAAACGACATTACACTTGTTCCGTCAACTTTACATTTATTGAAGGCAAAGAATGCTTCACTAATTCTCAAACAAACCTTCAAAAAGTTGTGGTTTTAAAGATAATGTAACATTAATATAACATTTCAAAATTTGTTTCTAATACCAATTTCAATTCAAACGATTTGAGCAAAGTTTTTTCTTGGACGTTTTGTTAATAGATTTTTATTTCAGTTTTTATTATTCCTATCTTAAAATTCACATACAATGGAATATGATGTGTATACATATTTTGGAAGTCTAAAGAAATCGCACATATTTGTATAAGATGTATATAATTTACTTTCTCCCATTCTGCATCCTAAAATGTGAAAATAAGATGCTTTATATAGAAAGCCAAACATACTTGGACATAATGTAATGGACAATACGTACTGCACTTTACAGTATATTTTCCCCCCACCACATGAACATGGTGAAGCAACCCCCCCCCCCTCGGCCCCCTGAACAAGGCCCTCGTATGTCTCTACTCACAGATGTCATCTTCTGCCTCCTGGGTAACAAAATATAAGGCTTTCCACTTTAACTCATCAATGCTAATTGACTAATTTTATTACAAAAAAATATTATGTTTAAATATTTAATTTGTTCTATTAATATGATGTGTATTACTCATACTGAATATGTTTTATATCATACTATAATTAATAACAAAGGGATGTCTCTCTCTCTGGGGTTGTGGCTGTCTGTGTGGTTCATCCAGAGGGTGTGGCTGGGTAGGTCTTTCTCTCTGGGGTTGTGGCTGCCTGTGTGGTTCATCCAGACACCTGACTGTAAGGTTGGGATGGGAGGGGGGAGGGAGAGGAGATGTGCAATCTATGCAGAAGTGATGATAGGTTCACCTTAATTTTATTTTTTCATACTGCTTGATTTCTGTGGCACATGATTGGTTCATGGTTAGGTCACAGAGGGTTCAATTCCTACAGTAGGGCAAAAAGCTTGGCCAATGTTTCCTATCATCTGAAGCTTCTGTTCACCCAATAACAAACAGGTACTCAG
Organism: Procambarus clarkii; assembly: GCF_040958095.1. Lineage (NCBI taxonomy): Eukaryota > Metazoa > Arthropoda > Malacostraca > Decapoda > Cambaridae > Procambarus > Procambarus clarkii. The sequence goes on along the minus strand of NC_091208.1, from coordinate 22,942,038 downwards.
GAGTTAAACTGTTATGCACTGCATCCTGGGGAAGGTTGTGAGCAGTTGGCCTAGGGGAAGGGCTCGATAAGCCTTACAGGCTTCCTGTCCCTGACTACAGCACACTATACAGTGACCTAATATATTGGTCAATAATAGCCAAGGTCTGCAAATTGGAATGTAGACCAACCAGATATGTCCAACACTGACATCCAGAGAACTAAACATGTTCCGTGGGTAAACCAAACCAGCTCTTTCCTAGATGCAGAGCTATGACCATCTAACACATGAGAGTTGTATTACATACACCATATACTGTCAAAAAAGTGTTTGTGAATAATTAGAAATAATTTATGTATAATATGCAATGTTCACTAAACTTAAAGCGCTATGACCAACCTGTGGAATGGGAGAGTGATGAGGTGCTGGTGTGTGAATGGCTGGAGAAGGAGGAGGAGGAACAGCAACAGCAGCAGCAGCAGCAGCAGCAACAGCAGCAGCAGCAGCAACTGCAGCAGGAGGAGGAGGAGGGGGTGGAGGAGGAGGAGGGGGAGGAGGAGGGGGAGGAGGAGGAGCTGCAGCAGCAGTACCTGTTGTTGACACACTTCCTGGATCCTTCCATCTCTGTAGAACTTGCTTACTTTGGTCCATGATCTGTCTCTGTTGATCCTGTGCACAATGGTACACAGAGCATATAATAGTGTATATTGACTTTTACCATGTTTTTTAAGGTGAAAATTAACTCAATTTCAATAATACATGCACACTAATACCTTCGTTTATGAATTTAATCCATCCCCAGAGACGGCTGGGAACGGATTAACCCGAAACAAATTTTACCATAAGAAATAATGTAAATAGAATTAATCCACTCCACACTCCCAAAAATTTCAACTTCAAAGTACATTTCATACATTATAAACACAAATATTTTGAACTATAGTAGAGGAGTACCTCGGATTAAGAATTTAATCCGTTCCTGGAGACGGTTCGTAACCTGAATTCGTAAAAGCGAATTTCCCCATAAGAAATAATAGGAAATGAATTAATCCGTTCCTGACTCCCCAAAAACTTCACTTCAAAGTAAATTTTAAACCTAATTCACCCAAATCTTCACTACAAAAGTATGTTCAAGTTATTACTTACCTTGCTGATGACTCCTGTTGGCGTATGGAAGATGGTGAGGTGTTACTGTTTGGAAGGGGAGTTCCCCTTCCATTATAACATCAGGCAGTGAAGATTTCTCTGGAGTGCACTCACTCTCTGGCATGTTTTGAATGCATACCACTAGGTCCTGGTTGTGGCTCACTGCTTGATTTTCTCATAAGAAAACGTTCCATTGAAGATTGTTTTTCCCTTCTATGCAACACTTGTCTGTAGTGAGGCATTACATTGTCATTGAAAAGATTAATGCAATGACCTACTACAGCTTCTTGGCAACTACAGTGCATATTGTTGACATGGATTTGTTGTACTGCCTCGCTAGTACAACAACACGAGTACCATTTTCATGCTTACGAATGATCTCTTGTCTTTCCCTCTATGGTCATTCTCACATGTGATTTCTTGCCTTCAACCTTACCACTGGCTTTCTTGGGACTCATGGCAAGATATATAATAACAATTTTTATGGTCAAATAGCCAAAAATCCGAAAAGAAACTGTAAATCCTTGCGAAGAATTCAGGTGGGCTAGTCACTGGGCGCGAGGCACTGGTAAACTGAGACACAATCGCCGTGCCACCACGCACGAGGTCGGCCGTACGTGTATCAACAAACTCGTATCCCGAGGTAAAGTTCGTATCCCAATTCAAATTTTCCAAACCAATCGGGCTCGTAACCCGAAAAGTTTATAAACAGGGGCGTTTGTAAACCAGGGTACCACAAATCAATAAAGGTAAGCTATATCTTGTACATACTATAGTACAAAATGTGTGTGTATTATGTATGAAATGTATTTTGAAGCTAATATTTTTGGGAGTGTGGAACAGATTATTTAAATTTACATTATTTATGGTAAAATTTGTTTCGAATTGTGAATTTTTTAATTATGGTTTGTCACTGGGAATGGATTAAATTCGTAGTGTAATATTAAAATAAGGCACCACCCCACCAGGTATACATAACAATGTTCTACATGAGACTATGCAAATACAACTCTGTAGACAATCCTACCTGAGGTAAATGTTTAATTTGCTGTTTGAACTGAGTCAGTGTGATGATCTTATGTCCCACCGGATGAGAGTAGCGTACAGGTGTGGGCTGACTTGGAGTTGGAGTCTGAAAAATCGAGCTTTGAGTGAACACAAAAAATATTTGTTTCTCGGCAATACACTTGGCTGTCTTCTAAGTCAAGACCCTACTGACCTCTGGTTAAGATCTGGCACTTTTGGGGTAAGTAATTATTCCAAAAAAGCACAACTGGGAAAAAAATTTCTTATCCCCATTACATCATACATGTGATTCAGTCTAAACAGTAGCTAAAATCGTGCATGGCATAAACTGAAAATTCTTTCTGGATGCATCCTGACTTCAAACAGACCACAAAGTCATAACCTAGTTATCTGTCAAATGACCTACCATGTAACTACCCCTCGCCTTCACAAGGAGGAGAGGAAGTGACTGAATTTATTCTATGCACAGTAAAATCACCCATAGAAATTGAAATTGAAACAAGTTTATTGAGGTAAAATACACACAAAAGGATGAGGTAGCTCAAGCTATTCTCACCCCATTCAGTACATCGTGTAAATCACCCATGGTTCAACCGTGTAAGGGGGGAAAAGGAAAAGACAAAAATGGCATGGAAAAAGTATAAGGATATGGGTAGAGAGGCAAGGTACTTAAGAGAGCCAGACATGAGGACATCAGAATCGGGAGAGCAGCAGAGCAGTAGTCTGAAAATAAAATTGCAGCAAAAACAGTGTCGCATAGCCATATAAGGAGGAAAACAACATTACAAGACCACATGCTCAGACTATTGGGACAGAGAAGAACACTCAAGGAGTATGACAAGGTGTATGAAGAACTCATCAAGAGGTTCCAGGTCTACAAACTGGATCCAGATTAAACAGATTACTTAAAATTAATGTGAAACAGTACTGTACTAAAAGCCACATTTGCTTATAATGTAGTTTCAGTTATTACCGGAACTCTAATCATAAATTGGGCCACTACCAAGGCTTAATGTGTGACTTTCAGCTCCATATACTGGTAAATAAGTTTTGAAATGTTCACATTAAATTTACAGCAACATATATTGTTGTAAATTGTGTAACTTAATGTTGTTGTTGTAACTAAAACTGTTGTTGTGCAACTTACTATTTGAGGTTGTTGTGGCGTTGTGGTAACAGTAACGTGTTTTCCTGTTGCCATAATCTTCCGGTATTCTGTAAAGAGCTGCTGGAGACACGCTGTATCCTGATCAGTCTTCTTGTTCTGGAGAGCTTGGATTTGTGAATGAACTTTCTTTAGAGCCTAAGGGGGGAAAAAAAAAAAAGTTAAAAATTGCATTCCATTTTCTATGAAGAGATGTGCAAATCTTCCATAATGTACTTGTAGCCATCTACAGAATACCTGCTTCTGCCACTCAACAGGAGCCGAGTACATGTAGAAGCCTAACAATGGGGCAATATCCATTTAATTCAATGATTCAATCGACTTGAGAATGGTCCAGGACGGACCGAAACGTCGTCGTCCCTTCACCTTCTAGTGTGTGGTCTGGTCAATAGCCATTTATATTGCAATCCATCCTCCTGAAATGATAGTACTGCAGCACTTATAGCAACTATTTCGTGGAAAGTACCAATATGTAGTGCCAAAAGTTCACTTTTTTGTACTTTTAATTTTCAAGTCCAGAAAAAGTACACACACAAGATTACTACGACTGTGAAATATGGTTTAAGACGACTTAAAAGTATGCCACCAGACTAGTCCCAAAACAGAGGTACTCGTATGAGTTACGAGAATTAAACCTTGCATCCCTGAATGACACAAGAGATAGGGAAAACATGATCACCACCTATAAAATTCTCAGAGGAATTGACAGGGTGGACAAAGACAAACTCTTTAGCACAGGTGGACCACAAACAAGGGGACACAGGTGGAAACTAAGTACCCAAATGAGCCACAGAGACATTAGAAAGAATTTTTTCAGTGTCAGGGTAGCTAACAAATGGAATGCATTAAGCAGTGATGTGGGGGAGGCTGACTCCATACACAATTTCAAGTGTAGATATGATAGAGCCCAGTAGGCTCAAGAACCTGTATACCACTTGATTGACAGTTAAGAGGTGGAACCAAAGAGCCGAAGCTCAACCCTCCACACGTACAACTAGGCGAGTACCTATTGATACTCATCACCGATTCTTGTTAAAATGTACTTTTTTGTTTTCAAATAAATCCATCCACTCTCCCAGCACCACATACTGTATATTCTTTGAACAGAATATGTTCAATTAGTGTTCAGTACCATAGCCAATACAGTCTTGGAACACTGTACAGTAATTGTACACAATATGTTATTAAATTCATCATTGAAACCATCTATAATGAAGAAATCTAACAGTTGAAGGTTAAGTACTGGAAGGGCAGTACCTCCACGTGCAGAGCAGAGCGCAGCACGACACATTCTGCCTCTCACAGTCACCTGGGCCATGTTCCACACTGATAGTACTCACCAAGCTCGCCCCATCCACACAACCACTTAACTTATCTCCTTTTATCACCAACGTTACTCAAAATTATGATATCAAATCAAGACAAAATTGTGATCTAAAATTAACACAACATTATGATATCAAATTAACAAAGACACTGTATTACTTATTATGACCAATAACACTACCGAGTAAATTTCAATTCCAAGACAAATTGATATAAACATCATTAGCATTACATGTACAATAGGTTATAATTAAGGAGAGATGTATCATCTCCAGCTTACAAAGTGGTAAGTGCCACAGCTCATGATGTCTCTGCACAGGAGCTGTAATCATTCTATCTTCTCATACATGTTATTACTACTAATAGTATTATACACGAGATTTGTAAATTTACATTGGTATTAACGATGTGCCACTTATCACAGTATCAAGTAGTGAGCCTGGTGAAGACGCCGCCACATACCTTGCTCCTTATACATAAATTGTGTTTCTTACTCTTACTTCACCTTCTTATTTTTAATGAAATTGTTCCTAAGAAGGTTACCTCGAGGTACTTCCGGAGCTTAGCGTCCCCGCGGCCCGGTCATCGACCAGGTTGATCAGTAAGTGAGCTCACCTCAACTGACTGATCAGTAAGTGAGCAGTTACCTCACCTGATCAACCAGGTAAGTGAGCCAAGTCCAACTCTCAACATGAAGAGATGCTCTTAAAGGTAAGGGGAGCCGGTCGGCCGAGCAGACAGCACACTTGACTTGTGATCCTGTGGTCCCGGGTTTGATCCCGGGCGCCGGCGAAAAACAATGGGCAGAGTTTCTTTCACCCTATGCCCCTGTTACCTAGCAGTAAAATAGGTACCTGGGTGTTAGTCAGCTGTCACGGGCTGTTTCCCGGGGGTGGAGGCCTGGTCAAGGACCGGGCTGCGGGGACACTAAAAGCCCCGAAATTATCTCAAGATAACCTCAAGAAGATACATGTTCAACTTCATGATAGAAAAAATTAAAGAATTATAATTTGATAAATAGTTGTTCTAGACTGACTTCCCCATTCTTAATTCTCTTGTACAAAGCTTTTTTATTTTTTTTGCATACTGTATAAGTTCTTTAGACCCTGGTTATCCATTTAGGGTCATTATTATCAATCTAATCAATGTATAAGGTACACTACCTTCCTGAACTTTGCTAAGAACATTTTAAAACAAGTTATAATTTGAATCTACTTTGTAATCCTGTTACATCACTCACATTCAGGTTCAAGAACAACCCAGTTCCCATGTTTGGTCTGTCCAATCTATCTTTTCCAGTAAATTTCTTGGTATTCCCATACCAGAAAGAGGAGCCCAAACTAGGCAAAAGACCCAAACAAGCATACACAACTGAGCAGCTGGTTAAGGCAAAAGGGTGATGCACAGTCTATCAAAATGACCAGAAACAAACCACACCGTAAAAGGTGAAAAAAAGTCCAGAATAGGAGAGGCGAGGGGGGACTGGTGTGGGTCACCTCCGCAGCATAAAAGGGCACAAAAATGAGCACTGGAAAATCACAAGCTAGTTCAGAACATACCTAGGGGCACAAGGTCCCTGCAATGACCAGTTCCATGAGGCGGAATGCCCAGAAAAATAAACATGTAAAAACTACTTTGTGTCCTCATTGAGAATACCTCATTCTAGTGGAATCCAAACTACACGGAAAATGTGCCTAATTGAAGGTAAAGTATCTGCGTATAGTCCCCCACATTGTATAATAATAAGAGTATTAACCCCTAAACAGTACAGCCATTTAAAATTATAACAAGGTGTGCTTGACTAAAAATAGTTAACAAATCAAATGGGAAAAATCCCACATGGCAATTTAAGCAGTGTAAGAGTTAGCTATGTAGTGTATATGGCATCTCATCTGAACAAAGTCACATTAATAAATATAAATAATGACACTTGCCATACACTTAAAAGTAAATTTAACATAAGAATTAAATCTTACCTCTTGATTTTGTTGTGAAAGTATAAGGTGCTTGACTTGTTTAAATTGCTGCTTAGGCCCAGTAAATACTACTCCTGAAGGTGGATGAGATGTGGTGGCGGTTGTTACGGTTGGTGTGGTCGGTGCCGACGGCGCTTGAACTGTTGCTGTGGCAGCACTGGTTATGGAAGGTATGATAGACACTGGAGGAGCAGCAGAGATGGTTGGCCCCACTGCAGATGTATTATCACTCTGGACACCAGTTTCAACTACAGAAAGCGGCAAGGCGCCAGGAGGGGTAGAGCTTCCAACGCTTTGAGATACGGTTTTAACGGCAGGACCACTAAACCCATTAGGTATAGGCGTCAAACACAGTTGCTGTTGGGTTCCACTTGTACTGGTACACGTGTTCGACTTTAAACGCTCTTGTAAACTCTGTTTAACCATCACTGGACTTGTAGTGGATGTTGAAACAGATTCAGTCTCTCTATCTTTCTTTTTCTTTTTATTAGATTTTGATTTATTTTTATTATTATCTATAATATTTTGACCTCTTTGAATAGTAGCAACATATTCATTCTGAAAGCTGAGAGTTTTATTACCGCCTTCAACATTTTTGGTCACAAACGAACACTGATTACTTGTTTGACTAGGAACATTATCTGGCTGCAACGCAGTTACAATCTGGGAATGGCCTCGCGACACTGGCACACTTTCTGCATTAGTATACGTTACACTAGGTTGTGGAATGAGAGCAGAGTTGGAAACGAACTGTTTGTGGCTTATAATAGCACCAGACACAATATTGTTTGTAGCACTAGAAGACGCAATCACAGCAGAACTCTGAGGCACTTGGCTAGCTTGACTGGGCACCAGTATGCTAAGAGGAGCTGGCGAGGAAAAAGTTGTACCAGTAGACACCATACCGTCGGGTAAGCTCATAACACCTCCCACACTAACCACAGTGAGCATAGGTCCACTATCTGCAACAGACACCTGCACTGAAACACCCGATTGCTCCATACTGTTGCCATTTCCTGGATGTTGCCCTGAAAACAATGATGTGAGAAAGGGTTGTCCATTGGGTGCATGAGTTGGCTTTTCTGAAGCAGGGAGGTGCAGTGCCTGTAACAGATGAGTGTTCTGAGCTACCCTACAGATATCTGCTCCTGTTTGGTTCTTGGTTGTTATTTGAGTTAACTTAGAAGCAGTCTGTTGTAACTGAATATGCTTAGTTTTTGTAGTGACACCTGCACCATGAACCACAACATTGGAAGCAACTTGTGTTGGGGGAGTCAAGAGCTGAGTGAAGGATGGTAAGGAACCCATGGTAGGAAGGGCATTTTGCCCAACCACTCCCGTACCTGTGCTGCCGGCCATGACGGTAGGCATTCCACAGCTCATCACATTAGCCACATTCCCACTACTGGCTACATTGCATATGGAAGATGTCAGTCCCACACTTGCTCCACTGATCACCTGCACCTGTGACTGGCACGAAGGTATCATCAAACCCCCCACCTTGAAATAAACAGAATTACAGTGCTTAGAAAGTATCATTAACCAAAGAATACAAAAGATAAACAAGCATGTTCATATGTACACACACACACACTGTATAAACATACCTTTCTGCCCCCTTCCCCTATGCATGCCATTTGAATTTATTCTTTCCTGTTGCTCCTCAACCCTCTCACTCACTACCCTCCCTTCACACTCACTACCCTCCCTTCACACTCACTACCCTCCCTTCACACTCACTATCCTCCCTTCACACTCACTACCCTCCCTTCACACTCACTATCCTCCCTTCACACTCACTACCCTCCCTTCACACTCACTACCCTCCCTTCACACTCACTATCCTCCCTTCACACTCACTATCCTCCCTTCACACTAACTACCGTCCCTTCACACTAACTGTCCAAACTCTCACTCACAGGCCAACCTCTCACTTACAACCCAACCCTCTCACTTACTATCCTTCATTTTCATTCACTATCATCTTAATTGTCTTTCACTCTCATTCTACAAAATCATTTACCATTCTTTGTACTGTACTACGCATTTTACTAAAATTGCAAGATAACAACATATGCACTAAAGATATCAATATAAAAGAAATATCAACATTAACTCCCCAATTACCTGCACTTGAATATCACATTTTAGCGTTATTATTCTTACAGAGTACAGTACTACTCACATTATTACCGTCACTCGTATTAAAATTGTAATCTATAACAGTTTATAACAAGTAACTATTTCTAATTATGCTCTTACCTGGGTAGCTGTTCCTGTGGGGGTTCCAAGATGAGCCTTGGTTGGATCAGAGCCCAGGATAAACTTGCCACTAGGATCCAACGTGAAACTCATTCCACCGTGCATGCCAGCATTGGTCATTATCCCAGCTGATGGAGAGCTGGTTACCACTGTTCCCGTCACAAGAGAGCCGCCCATTCCCATCAGTGTGTGCTGCTGCGAGGAACCAACTACAATATGGCCGGTGTTTTCACCCGTCGTTGTATAACTAGCACCATTGTCGGGGGCGGGTAGCGATACGGGTGCTTGAGTTACCATTGCTGGATTAACCTGTGGTGGAGGTGCCGGGGCTGTGGCCTGCACCCCCTCCATTCCTTCCCCTCCTAAGCCAAGTTCATTGTCGTCGAAAAGCATCAAATCGCCAACAATTCCAGTTTCTTTTAGAATATCATTTAAATTTATTGATGTTCCTCTGCCTTTCATTTTGTCATCTTTTGGTTCTTTTTCCTTTTTTTTCTTTTTAGACTTTTTCTTTGTATTTTTATTAGAGTCTGTTATAGTTTGATGATGGGTTCCAGCCTCAGAAGCTGTCACAATGGACGCAGGAGCCACACTTTCATCTATCACAGTTTGCTTAGTGGTGGTTATCACAGATGGGAGGGAGGAAGGGAGGGAGGAGGCCAGCTGAAGGGGTGCCCCTGGAACAGACACATGAAGTTGCTGCCCACCCCCTGACATTTGTATATGGCCCATGCTCACCACAGGAGTCATATTAGAAGCTACTGATGAGGGAGCAAGTTGTAGGGGACCTGAAGTCATGTGTGGGGCTAAAGTGCGCATTGTGGCACCTCCAGCTGCTAATAAACCTTGCAAATTGACTGTCTGACCTGCTGGTACAGCTACTAAAGTAGGTCCATTAGGAGTCTGGATTTGTTGTAACTGCAGTGGAGCTTGTGGTGCTACTAATCGAATAATGGGTTGATGCCCACGTGAACCCTGTGCACCCATCACCCCAGGACCACCTAAGCCTGATGCCCCATTTGGTGGGAGCACATAAGCTGGTCCTCCCGGTCCATTGCTTGGGAACACTACAGTCTGGTGTTGACCATGTTTAGCCCCTGCATTCATCATCTGGTGCTGGCCTGTCATGGGGACCAATAGAGCTTGACCAGGTGCTCCCCCTGCTCCAGATGGCCCCGATGGTCTAACCAGTAGCACACCATTTGGTTGCTGAATAAGGATAGGCTGTTGAAGACTTGATTGAAGTAAGGAGGGATTAATAACAAACCCTCCAAGTCCTTGTTGTCCAGCCATCATTGTTGGCTGTTGTCCTGGTGCTCCTATTACAATAGGTTGCTGGCCCCCCGGTGTTACGGGACGAGCACCCATAACGGTCTTCCCTGGTGGTGGTGGAGCAGGCTGACCAACAACAGCAGCTTGTGGAGGCTTCGGTAGCAACTGAGGTTGTTTTGGTTGAATCGGTTTGTGTGTAGGGGTTGTAAGAGGTTGCCTTTGTTGAGTTGGTTGAGGTGATGACACAATTTGAATTAACTGTCCTCCTGAAACCACTTGCTTCATTCCCCCCGTTGCTTGTTGAACTCCTGGTTGAGGCAGCACCATGCCATTTGATCCAACAACCTGAGACAGGGGTAACTGAGGCATCAGACTCTGCACCATCCCAACATTTCCCATTACACCTTGAATCATTCCAGTTGGCTGTTGCTGTGATATTGTAGTAATATTATGCGTTTGTGGGGTTGGTGTAGCAGCAGGAGATGGGGTAGGTGGGGCAGGTGACCGCATAGCATTGCTATGAGGAGAGGGTGCTGGAGAACGTGTCGTGTATGGAGCAGGACTTTGTACAGCTGGGTGTGGTGATGGCGTTGTTGGATGATACGGCGAGGGGCTCGGTGATGTGCGGGGCAGTCCTGCTCCAGGAGATTTGCTCAGTACAGAAAATGGTGAAGCAGTTGGGGTTGGAGGCTGAACTGCTTGATGTAATGTGACAGCATGAGTTTGCTGTTGCTGCTGCTGAATTGCTTGTGTACTTGGTGTGACATATAATGGTGCAGAAGCTGCACCTAATCCGGATACACCACTGGTTGCCATGTGTGTGGTAGTGGCAATCAGCTGACTACCATTGATCACCTGGCCACCCTGGATAAGCTGTCCTCCATGAAGAACTTGGCCGCCTTGTATAACTTGTCCACCTTGTAATAACTGCCCTCCAGGCAACAGGTGTGGACCATGAAACACCTGGCCTCCCTGAATGACTTGTCCATTATGCAACACTTGTCCATTCGATAGCAGCTGACCAGTAGGCAAGACCTGTGTGGACCCATGTGCTTGGAGGAGTTGAGTGCCTTGTATAAGCTGAGGGGAAGCTGATGTTAGGATTTGTCCTCCTGATGTTATAACTTGGTTCGACCCACCTACAAGCTGAACACCACCTTGCATAATTTGCGGAGAGTTTTGGGCTGGAGTCTGAGATATAACCTGAGTAGTAGGTTGAGGAGTGCTTTGAAGAACACTCTGGCTGCCTTTAGTTGCTGGTGATGCCTGTGGTCTGACAGAAACAGTGCGAGGAGAGGGCTGTACCGAGAGCTGCTGCTGTGATTGTGAAGCTTGTTGTATGGAGGGATGACGAGATGCACTAGTGTTGAGTATTGCTGAGGGTAAACCATGGCCTACATTTCCAGCATTCTGCTGATGCTGCTGCTGAGGTTGTGGCTGACTTTGTGGCTGTGGTGTTTGTTGGGATGGAAATGCCAGTAGTTGCTGTAGAGTTGGATGGTCATTCTCCCTATTTCCTTCTCCTCCACTACTGTTTGGGGCTCCAACTACAAGTGGAGCCCCAGATGTTTGAAGTGCTACATTTTGCTGCTGCTGATGAGTATGCTGATGATGATGCTGATGCTGCTGCTGCTGTTGAAGCTGCTGTTGCTGCTGTTGCTGTTGCTGCTGCTGCTGTTGCTGCTGCTGCTGCTGGTGTTGTTGCTGTTGTGACTGTGGCTGTTGGTGTTGCTGTTGGTCTTGTGGTTGCTGCTGCTGTTGTGCTTGGTGATGTTGCTGGTGTGGTGCCCCCTGAGGTCCAGTGGGAAGTGTAGGTGAGGGTAGGACCTGCTGCAACACATGAGTGGGCACCTGTGAATGGTTGAGGGGATGACTACCCCCTCGCACTTGACCAAGGAACTGGCCATCGAAAACATGACTGTCTAGGCAACTGCTAACCAGCCCGGAATCCGTGGAGGAGGTCACATTGTCGAAGCGAGGAGAGTCTAAGCCCTGCCAGAGGAGACCACCATCAGTGGGAAAACTCTGCCGCCAAACAGAAAGTATTCAGTAAGATTAATTAAATCAAAATACAACATCAACATCAGTCAGTAATAAAGTACCATGGACTACTTTTTTTTATATAAATAGTGAAAACCATGCACAAAATAAAATAATACGGTACATTTAGAATATGAAAAAACCTAAAAGCAATTCAGTATCACAATACAGATTTTAAATTCAAAATATAAAATAAAATTAGAGAATTACTGGGGCAAATAAAAACAATCCTAGCCAAGAATTACCAAAATAATCTTAGCCAAGAATTATTAATAATATTTGAGAAATGCTTTGCATTAAACCAGACAATGAGTAATAAAGCAAAAAAATTACAAAAATTGCATTGGTCAATTCAACTGGCTATTAAATACCAAAACACTTACACAAAGATATTTAAATAACATATAAAACAAAGCAACAAACAAATAAATATACTGTACTCCATAACTCATTAATATAGGGAACATCCTCAAATGCACAAATACAGCTTCGAGTTATTATGAAGAGTACCTTCATGAGCCGAGCCACTTGGACACCCTAACAAGCTAGGACGACCTACTGTGTTCTCTAGGAGGAGGGTTACGGAACAGTCAAGACTTCAGACGTCTAGGCAAAAATGCCCCATGGAGCTTCTCAAACAACTCCTGAAGTCATTATGTGTGCTACGGGATGAAGGGGGGGTGGAGGGGGGGAGGGGGTCACTGGAGGTACAACCCCCTCAATCTAGCCTTGAATAATCAACAGAGCTGCATTACAAATACTGTACCATAAACTTAAGGCAGCATAAGAATTCTCCATATTGAACACACAATTACCAAACAAGATCACCAATTAGCAGCTCACTACCTCCTGTTGTTGTTTTAGATTCAGAAACTCGGAACAAAAAGTGCCAAGTAGCACGGGCTATGGTAAGTCCACAGTGGACTTACCAGGCACGGGAGCGGGGCTGTAACTCAGATCGTTCACTACCTGTTCCAGTAATCTAGTACCCGCCACCCCCACTATAGCATGGATCCCCAGACTACCTACTCTGGGAATACTCCCCCAATCTCATTTTTAGCTAAAAATGTAGTTTTCGGGTGTAGCCGAACTTACAGTACAGTAAGCATCAAGCATACAGCACACCACAAACCCTTACCCCTTCCACAACACAGCTCTAGGACCTGTTGCAAATGTCACCAAAAAGAGAGAGCATCAAATGTTGTTGATGATTCTGTGTTTGAGTAAATGACAACATACCCAAAACACTACATTTTATATTTTAGAGGGAAAGTATGATTATCAGGAAAAGATATGTGCCTTCAGCTGCAACTTAACACTTCTGAACAGACTCATTGAGACTTAACAGATATGGGCAACCAGTCAAACAATTGAAGAACTATGCAAGAATAGTCTATTTCAGCAAATGACTCACTACAATAGCATGAGGCTCAATCTGTAGATGCCCATTGCAAGTCACAGTGATTCCAGAGCCAGATGTAACAAATATAAGCATATCAGCCCAATGTATCAGTTCATTAAAACTGTATAGCCTTGAATGTCGATTAATTTGGTGTAAACTCAATCCTTGCCTTCACCCAAAAGTCAATGTAGCCCATACAAATAGGGATTACAGTACGTACTGTATTGGCAGCTACCAATGGAAATGCTGTACAGTATTAGTTTAGCTGCTTGATGCAACATAGACTGAAGTCTTATTAAAATAATTTGCCAAACCCACAAACAATTACGAAAATCTATTCTTGAGTAAACAATTGAATGAAAGAAAACTAAGATGCTCTGCCTCTCAAGTATAAGGCATACAATAAGAATTCATAAAGAGCTAGGAGAGAAAAGACAAATCTGCTAGCACCAACACCATTCCCAGAGGGATTTTACTTCGGATTACTGTGGTAGCTAGCACCCCATACTCCCTTTACCTCTGAGTGGGCCAGATTTTGGTACCAGTCTCTGGTAGTGTTCATGAATCTTAAGAGCCTGGTGTGCTATGCAAGATTTGGCAGTTCCCAGGTAGGGTAGCTCAAGGATTCACAAAGGGTGGGAGGGGCCCTCTTAGAAAAACTACAGATGCACAAATAGCAGAGTCTGGAATAGTATAAATACAGCTGTTGGCTGACCTTCAGCAAGAGAACCAAAGCAGAAACATAAGAATGAAGGTAACCACAGAAGACTTATTGGCCCATACAAGGCAGCTTCTATTTACAATCACCCAATCTCATATATATGTCTAACCTACATTTGAAACAATCAAGGGATTCTACATCTATTACGTTATGCGGGAAAGATTGAGATACCCGAGCTTAGCCTGCAAACCTTATCAAGTACAGTAAGGAAAAATGTGTAGAGAATGGGGTTTGAGGTCCGTGTTGGGAATAACGTATTTGGAATGACTTTATATGGAAGAGCAAGAAATTGGTTGTTAAGTGAAGACCTCATTTGGTGGTCACATACAACCCCAAGGAAGAACTTTTATATATAGTTTTTGTATTGTATTTTTGTATTCGAGTTTATATGGAATAAACTCCTGTGGTCATTAAGGATTGAATTGACTTTTTCTCGAGTATCCAATTATTCCTCTGTCGACTCCAGAGCCCGTTTGTAAAGTTTCCTGTGTAGTCGGTGCCTAGAATGTCTCCCGTTTGACTGTCCATAATCCTTGTCCAGAGGACATAGCAATTATTGCCTGAAGGAAACCAAATGCAGCTCAGAAAAACAAATGCATTAAAGTGATGTCAATAACAGTATCTACTTGTATTGCAGAGGATATTTATGAAATCAGTGAAGGATGCTAAGCTAACGAGTTTTATGCACACTTTCATTACATGACATATTCATACATGTACAGTACATACAACATATACAGATATGGTAACTCCAAAAATACATGCAATTATAACCTTCACAGTCCAAATCTATGCTATAAATATATTGAAGCCTATCGGCACATTTTGTTCAGTCAATGTTTGAACCTACAAGTGCTTGCAGATAATACAAGTCATCAGTACTGTACTAATAACAATGTGTTAAATACAAAATAACAGCCAACCATAGAATTTGGTTTTAAAGAAGTCTAATTGCTATCCCAGTACCTCCAACATCTCTTCCTAGTCATATCCCTCTTAACATTAATCATTAACTAAGCTACTGCCAGAAGTGGAAGCCTATCACTTTAGGGGGTTCCGGCAGAGCACCCCCATCCATCAGACCAGTTGGCGAGGACCACCCCCTTTCCCCTCCCCGATTAAAAACACATTTAGAGCATTCTTCACACTTTTGCATCAAGATGGCACTGTACTCTCTGTCCCCATTACTGTATATAGCTTTCTGATGCAATGACAGTGTCATCCAATTGGAAATTTTTACAACTCTGATCTCTATTTAAAATTTATGCTTTTTTTTTTTTACACAGTGATTTAAATATCTGACTTTAAAAAAAGTATTTATTAAGCATTACAGGGAGGTCCCCGACTTATAAACATCTGAGTACAACAACTACTTTATGATGCACGTAGTTTGCCTCAAGGTTTTCTCCTCCAATGACTGCACGAGTGCCGATGTTGGGAGATGCCTCACACTGACACATCAAGCATTATAATTTGTTAAGGCTTGAGTATTGCTGTTGACAGTTGATGCAAAGGTGACGAAGGAACTAGGCATATTTTAGAGCAAGACTTAGTCATTCAGCAGCGAGAACTGGATGCTGTGTTGATGGCATCAGCCGATCATCATTGTTCTTTGTAGCCGGGGTTACCTTTTTATATGTATGACTGTCCCTGTGCTTTGTGCTATATGAATAGATTAAGTGAAATGAGTGAAAATAAATGTCAAATTATACATGAATTATACATCTGCCTTTTCAAAGTTACAGTATGTGATTTGTGGAGAGTGAAATTCACACATTGAATACTGGGCGAGTGGTAGTTTTTCACAATTTCAAAGATGAGAAGACGACAAAATGTCGTCTCCTCATCTTCTGGCATGTGGTTAAATCTTCATTCTACCGAGTGTTAAATGTGCATGTCAGTTCACATAATTTCATTCATCAGTACCCAGAGTCAATTCTGCTGGAAGTCATGACATAGTGTTTGCTCGCTTCAGTATTTTCTAGTGTTATCAGAGTAAGACGAGTAAAAAAAAAGCCTTCTCAACGTGTTAAACAAAGAGTGGTGACAGCCCCCTTTCCCTTTCCCCTAGTGTCAAGTACTGCTAGCAAATGACAGTAAACTATCCCCCCCCCCTACTTCCCACTTCCCCTGAATTACAATGGACACCATCTTATAGCAAAATGGACCCCCCCTTCCTTCTTATAACTCAATGGACCACATGATTGCATATTAAACCCCCCTCCCTAAGGGCCGGCTAGTCGCTTCTAATGGCCCGATGGGGTGCTAGAGGCATGTAAAACCCTAGATACTAACTCCTCCTCATTTCCTAATAAACTATACAGTAGAAACCCTTGCCTTCAGGTTTCAGATACAGTATGCAGTGTGGTAATGAGAGAGCAACACATGAAAACAGGAAATAAAAACAAAACATTTACAAATGCACAAGCCAAAAGAAAGAAAACTTACCGAGCTGGGAAAATTTTCTAAGAATGTTTCTAGTAAATGGGGATCTCTGTAATGAAAAAATTAACAAAATTAATAGTGCAATCAAAATAGTTGATTACATTTTAAAGGTTTAATATTAATGATGCAAAATATTTTCCATTTGTCTATGTGTTATTATAAAGAGTAAAGGAGAACTGCCATAAACGATTCCCATACAGTAACGAACAACACCAGCAAAGGTGCGCACATGCCCCACTGTTCTTAACGTGTCTCATTCACTTTTGAAACACTTCCCCATTAATATACTCTTACAGTGCTTCCAAAAGGTTCATCCTCACTATTTCTATATCATTTCTACCATCATCTATATACTTCTACAATAATAAACACACACACACACACCTGAGGCGGGACCAATGAGCCAGAGTTCAACCCCCGCAAGCACAACTAGGTGAGTACTTAATATTCCATTCTAGCTGATGGTAGAACAACATTCCGGTGGTGTATACAATAATATGCAATAATATTTGCTGTAATCTTTTTGATGTGCACTTGAAAACTAAGATTTTCTCCACTTCATTCAAACATTACTGGACAGAAATATTTATAAGAAAAACTTATAGGCTAAGATAAGGATAATCATAGGCTTACTCAAGACTACTAATAGGTTTAGTGAAAGACACTCACCCTATTACGTCAAGCAGTCTCTGTTTCTGGCCATCATCATCCATTGCAAGCCAGACATGACTGAAAAATAAAAAAATAAAAATTCTGTAAAATTTCATCATATGTAAATAAACAACTAACAAGATACTATCACAATTTTTCATTATGTATACTAATTATAAAATTATCTTTAAAACTAAATACACACACACACACTCCGACTGCTGACCAAGGTGGACATGTCACAGGCCCTCGGCGGAAAGCCTTCAGTGTGCCTCTAGCAAGGATCATTAATGAGTCACTTATAAAGGGAGAATTGTGCAGTTGCTGGAAGAAAGCAAATGTCATACCAATTTTTAAGAAAGGAGATAAGAGAAGAAGCACTTACAGACCAGTAGTATCCCCTGACAAGCAACCGCTGCAAAGTACTTGAAAGAATAATCAGGTTAAGACTAGTTACACATTTAGAGAGAATTAAATACGTAAATTAACTCGAACATAAGTTCAGGTTAGGGAAATCATGCCGAACAAACCTTCTGGAATTCTATAATAAAGTAACTAGAATAAGACAAGACAGGGAAAGATATGTAGGTTGCATATTTCTGGACTGCCAAAAAGCCTTTGATACAGTACCCAACAGGAGATTACTATACAAACTTGAGAGGAAGGAGGGAGTAAGCACACAACTTACAAATTATCTGAAAAGGAATTAAAAAACTCTAACAAAGAACGAGATCTAGGGGTGGTTTTGGATAGTAAGCTGTCGACAGAGGAACACACAAATAACATTGCGAGAGGAGCATATGCATCATTTTCCAACTTCAGACTTGCTTTTTAATTATATGGATGGTGATATACGAAAGAAACTGTTCTTGACTTGTGAAACCATAATTGGAATATGCAGCCTAGTCTCAAGAAGCCCAAATCTCAAGAAGCACAAAGAAACTGGAAAAGGTGCAGACGACATGCTACAAAATGGCTTCCAGAACTGAAAACAAGAGTTACGAGGAGACTAGAGGCATTAAAATGCCAAAACTAAAAGATAGAAGGAAAAGAGGTGATATGATCACCACTTACAAAATACTAAGAGGAACTGACCAAACTGACAAGGAGGAATTCCTGAAACAAGCAACATCATGAACAAGAGGACACATTCAAGCTAAGGAAACAAAGATGCCGAATAAACATTAGAAAGTTTTCTTTTGCAAACAGTGGTAGATGATTGGAACAAGCTAAGTGAGGTAGTGGTGGAGGCCAAAACCGTCAGTCGTTTCAAAGCGTTATCCGACAAAAGAGTACTGGGAAGACGGGACACCACGAGCGTAGCTCTCATCCTGTAACTACACTTAGGTAATTACACACATATGCTAACTCTCATGCATAGAGTAAGAACACTGGTCCACAGGCACTTGAACTACCATTTTTGTTTTCCAATGGAATAAAATACTGTGTATATTTAATATTATTTTAAAAAGCTTATGGTATAATTTGAACAAGATTACAAATTTATCTACAAAAATTACACCACAGTACCTATCTTGCTACAACACCCTGCGGTGTAGTGACTAGCGACCTCACCTGCTCGCCACGCAAACGAAAAAGACCCAGGTCGAAGTGCTGAGCAGGGAGAGACGAGTCGGCACCTCTCCTTCACTATTCACCCCTGTTCACCCAGCAGTAAATGGGGACCTGGTTGTTGCACGATTTGTGGATTGTGTTCTGGGGAAAACAAGTAGGGCATGGCTTCAGATGAGCTGTGGAAAGGAGAGCTCTTAGCCTGCAAAGAATAGTCAGAAGAATTCTGAATCTGTACCCTCTACTTAAAAAATAAAATGTTTTTGGACGAAATTTCAGCCAAGCCAAAGAAATCGGTCACCATAGCGCCATCTGTCAGCCAAATACAGTAATTATATTACCCCATTTTAATGTTATTTCATCCGTATAAACATGTACAGTATATTAGATTTGTTCTTGACTAATCATAACATTATTTGTTATGAATGGAGAAAGAGCTTGAGAAAACGCTGGATATTTCTACCCATACTCATGGTGATCTATGTTGAAAGTTACAACAACCTTCTGTAAGCAATAATCCACAGCACAATATTGCATTGTCATTCTACAGTAAAAGAGTCATCTACTTTAGACCAGCCTCTTTATTTCTATTAACTACTTTACCTTAACTAAAATCCATTCACAATCACAAAATATGAACATCATTCTCAAATAATAGTTTTAGCTTTTAATCTTTTGGGTAAATCATCCACTCATTAGGTAAAAAATGAAAGCTTTATTCAGTGACACACAAGTAGTGTGGAATGTTGTTCTCATCTGCGTACATTATTCAGTCACCACATGTGTAGTTTAATACTGATGAGACAAATCTTTGCCTCCATATTATGCTCAAGGTTATATGAAGTAATGCTTCCATAGTTTTGTATTTGTTCAATATTTCAAAGCTACTATTAATATAAAGTTTGTTGATTATATAACTATACAGGTATAGTATTATATATGATTATACTTGAGCTCAGTAAAGTTTTTATAAATAATTGTTATATTTACTGCACTCTTGCTTAACAAATGTTTCCAGTTAATACCATTTGTTTGATATATTATGTACAATTAATGTATTACTATCTATAATAATAGTACTATAACCACTACAGTACTATCATGCATAAACTGTGTATCAACCCATCCTCCTGTTTAGATAGTAATTTGTATTAATATGTGCACCATAGTACAAAGATTGACATACTAAGCAATTATATAGAATTTGCTACTATTCACTTATACCAAAAACATAAAAGCTAAAAAACAAACTTAAATATTCCTAGGCACACATGTACTATATTAGGCCTCTGATATTGTGTATCAAGACCTAGGAAGGTTAGGTTAGTTTCGTTTGTCTTTGCAACATAAATAGAAAATCTTTACTATTGAATTTGGACAAACAAGAAAAGTACCGAGTTCTACTTTCTAATGGTGTTTTATGTCGGTATATGTACAGTACTATGGTCCTCATCGTTACTATAAGTACTACCAAAACAGGAGGATGGGCTGTATATGTATACTTCAATGTGCTTTATTTTGTAGACAAGGTTAACTATAAATGTACTATACTGTATAGCCTTCAGGAATATAGATTTTGAATTGATTTAAAATATTTGACAAATGAAATACAGTACTTTACACACAATTGAGAAAACTAGAGAGGAGTTTTATTAAACTACTAGATGACAATATTGGTCACTCAAAATATATAAGAAAACATGGAAAGATTTACCAAAGTTGCCCAGGGCTTAACACCAGCAGACATTGTGGCTAATGGATGCATCAAGAATGATTATTTCACTAGAGAAGTTTGAAGAGCAGACAACTTGTTTTGGAGTCAAGACAAGAAGTGTGACTGGCATGAATCTGGAAATATTATGGATGAAGACTGTTTAATGACCAAGCCAACACAATGCCCACAACAATTACAAGATGAAAAATATTAAATTACATTTTGTATTAACAATAATAAATGTGATAAAAACCAATGCAATAAACAAAAGTACTACTGTCAATTACAATACTGTGCTGTTTTAATCAAAGGCAAGTTTCATGGAGATTTTCCCCACTGTGCATGAGTAAGCATCATGGCATTGAATTCAATACTGCATAGAACGAGACAAGCTCTAGTGAAGCTGGGTTAGTTTTAGCCAGATGGCAAGGTTAGGTAAGAAGGTCAGGTTTGGTTTGGTTATGTAATGAACTTATGTTGCATCAGGTTATCAGGTGATGCTGGGTTATCGAATCAAGTGCTATTTCTCTCACAGAATGTAAGGAACATACACCACCATTCTCTTGCTCTGTGAAAATAACGCAATATCAAAGCGGAAGAGCCGCTGACAAAAAAAAATCATTTAAGCATCCACGACACTTACTTTACCGGCCATCCAATTTCGCGTGTGTACGCTTTAATACAGTAATTTTAAGTGGGCGCGTAATAAAACTCCCCCCACCACTTGTCTCATACGGTAGTGGTGAGAGAGAGAGAGCAGAGAGTAAGGAAGGGGGTTATAAAGTTAGCGGACCTGTGTGAGCGCCGCCTCCCGGCAAAGCTTGTTGCTGGGCCTTGTTTACCTCAGGCTCCGCCGGGATAAACACTTTCCCTCACACAACTAAATCAAGTCTTATGCGCAGTTTATCAAGACAAATATCAAACAGTTTAGACACAACGCTATAATTATTACAATAAATACAAGAATTTACAGGCAACTCTATAATTAAGATTCAAAAAAGTGTATTTCGTTTGCAAAATAAATATATTACCCAGCAGGATCTGGCAAAGTCCCAAGTTTATGTACTTCCTCAATATACCTGACAGCCACTAACACTAAGGGCCTCGACGAGGACAGGAAGCCCACGGCTTGTCGAAGGTCCCCCATTAATGTAGCTTATCCACCGCATCCTAATGGGTGTGGAATGCATGACAGAAATATGCAAATTTACTAACTGGTAAATTTGTCTAAGATAAAAAAAAAACACCAGAGTTCCTGAATACATTAGTCTGAATTTGAATTTTGTAACTTGCTTAGTTAAATGAATTGTGGGGTTCAGTCCTTGAGCCCATTATGTGCCTCTGTAACCCTTTCCACTACCGCCCACAAGATGGGTATGGGGTGCATAATAAATGAACTGAACTAACTGTAATGACTAACATTTCCGACGCCGTCCACAGTTTTTATTATAATGACTCCTGTTAGCAGGCTATTTTTATAACTTTCCCTTCCCATAGCATATGCTAAGCCTTACACTACTAGTTTTCCCTGAAACAGGGACCGCCATTCGGTTAACAACCAGGTCCCCAATTGCTGCTATGAATAGGCGTGAGCAGTTAGGAATTGGCACCGTCAATCCTCCCTTACCAGGGCTCGAACCCAGATGAAATCGTTCGCGAGTCGAGTGTGCTAGCACTACGCCATCACATACTGTCCATATGTGTATGGGGTCCATACAAAATTAATTAAAACTAATTAATTATAAACTTGAGTTAATATATAATACATAATTATATGAAAGCATAAATCAAATAAACAAGAATAATTATATATATTTATTTAAAAAAAACGCAATACATATGCGTGAAATACCAGAATATTATTGATAAAGTGTAAATTAGTATTGCTTGAAAAACAAATGCACTAGCGACTCTGACTTGGGTACAAATATTACTGGGAATAAGGAATAGGTGTTAATGACACGAAGTGTAAACTATGTTGTGTGTTAAGGTTTCACACCCTCACCCATTATGGTCTTGTTTGTCCGATGATTACTGTATATATAAACACCGAGATAAGGACTGTTCCTGAACAAATAGCTTCGATGTGTCACAACAGAAAGATTCATTATAATATATATATATATATATATATATATATATATATATATATATATATATATATATATATATATATATATATATATATATATTATATATATTATATATATTATATATATTATATATATAATATATATTATATATTATATAAAAGGCTGTTCGCCTTAGGAGTGCGTGGTGCTCAAATGTCTGCCAAATTTCATCGACCGACCAGATATTAGAGCTCTACATTCGCCAAGTTGTACATACAGGGAATGAGCTTCAACTTTCTAGTCCCGCCATTCAACTATCAAACGACTCAAGTATCCAAGCCTATTTGGTCGTCATATTTACATTTTAAGCTGTGTATGTACTTCAATTAGCAAACTCCATTTATTCACTACGCTTCCTTGGTCGTGTTCCACTCATAGTAAATAGTGTCCTTGTTTGCTCTGTCAATATCAGAGAAATTTGGATATTGTGAACATGTCTCACCAGCTTCTTCTCTCTTTCCAAAGATATGACATTTAATTCCTTTTAATGTTTACTCGTAACTCATGCCTGTCAACTCTGGGACTAGTCTAGAGGCATTTCTCTGAAATTGTTATATATTTCTTGTATGAATAGATAGACTCCATGATCGTGCCACATTCTCCATAATTGGTCTAACATTAACGGTAAGCATGCTCCTGAACGACTCGCTATTTAAAATGTAAATACCAATTTTTATGTTCAACAACATTGCATATTCAGTTGATGATATTCGTTTGATATTCCGGTGACAGGCTGGATGTAATATGAAGCCCCCCTAACCCAGAGGTCCTTTTCTCTGATTTGTGGAGAATTTTCTCTACTATTTAGTAAATTTATATCCAGCTTTCTGTTCCCAGCTACATTAATTTCCAACCTATTTGAATTAAGCTTTAGTAGCCCTTGCTGTCTTCCATCAGATTTATATTGTTAACGCTATGTTCTTGTGACCATTTATCAGTCAACAAGTCTAAGAGTCAAATGTTACTTACTGTTTTGAGCAGCGTTTGGTCTTCATTATTATTTTTAGCGATACATGTGTACAATTCTTGTGTGAGCGGACAGATAGGATACCAGAGATGTAATTAACAGGAATATTGCACCCAATGGGGTTATTCCACTTAAATGAGGTTAGATGTACTTCCACTTAACAAGTTAGCATACAGACTCCTTATTGGTGTGCTAGCAACATTTGCTGACTTAGTAGTGTGTGAATTGAGTTGTATCACGACTTGATGAAGAAAACCGTGACACTTCCAAGTTGATAATTACGGCGAATCTTGGGGCAACGAGAATTTAACCCATATTTTTAAGATTAGTACTTGAAAATGTTATTAGGGTGTGATAATCAATTATAGAGCTAAGACACATCACGTAGTATAATTGGGACTATTTTTTAACATAATATTGTAACCAGTGAGTTTAATTTGTAAGCTTTTCTTTGAACTACCGACATAAATCATTTACAATTTCACTCCTTATATCCACGCCAATGTATTTGTACTGCCTACAGTTTTCAATGTGTTTATTATAGACTTCAAAATTACAAAGCTCAGTGGTTATATTTTGAGAACATAAGGGAATTTTTCAGTCCTTCCCACTATTTGGATAGTACTTATAATAACGATGTGGGCCACCGTACACATATTAACGTAATGGACAATAAGAAAGTAGAATTTGGTATTACTGAATTTGAACAAACCGGAAAAGGTTTTGTATTTATATTGCTAAAAAAAACCTAACCTAACTCATCTATGCCTATCTTGAGATCTTGAGATGATTTCGGGGCTTTAGTGTCCCCGCGGCCCGGTCCTCGACCAGGCCTCCACCCCCAGGAAGCAGCCCGTGACAGCTGACTAACACCCAGGTACCTATTTTACTGCTAGGTAACAGGGTCATAGAGTGAAAGAAACTCTGCCCATTGTTTCTCGCCGGCGCCTGGGATCGAACCCAGGACCACAGGATCACAAGTCCAGCGTGCTGTCCGCTCGACCGACCGGCTTCCTACTATTTAACCGGCTATACTACTATTTAAGTTTGGTTTTTAGTTTTTTTCCAAATTTAAAAAAAAGAACAGTATCAAATTCTACTAATTATCCATTATGTCAATATACCTGTATGTACGATGGTACACATAGTTAAAAGAAAAATTACTACTTAAAGAGGATGAATTTCTCAGCCCATTCTCCTAAAACGAAAGTACTTGTAGTAACTATTTGGTCAAAAGTACCAATATGTAATGATGGACCTCCAGAAAGTTGACTTTTGCATCTGGAAAAAGAAGAAACATTTTGAACCGTAACTTAAAAATAAGACCAGACTTATCCTAGGGCCTACGAATATTGACGTTTGATAGCTTTATTTTTTCCGCCCACTATAAAATTAATAGTACAAAAAGTGGTTTACTAGTTGTCCATGACTACATATTGGTATTTTCGACCAGTTACTACAAGTTCTAGACATTTTTTGTGTATATACAAAAGGTTAGGAAGGGAAATACCGCAGGAGTGATCCTGTTCTATTTCCACCACTGCCTATGGTGCTTCCTTTCCACCACCGCCTACATGATGGTGTTTCCTTTCCACCACCACCTACATGATGGTGTTTCCCTTCCACCACCACCTACATGATGGTGTTTCCCTTCCACCACCACCTACATGATGGTGTTTCCCTTCCACCACCACCTACATGATGGTGTTTCCCTTCCACCACCACCTACATGATGGTGTTTCCCTTCCACCACCACCTACATGATGGTGTTTCCCTTCCACCACCACCTACATGATGGTGTTTCCTTTCCACCACCACCTACATGATGGTGTTACCCTTCCACCACCGCCTACAGGCTGGTGTTTCCCTTCCACCACCACCTACATGATGGTGTTTCCTGTCCACCACCGCCTACATGAATTGCATGGGGGTTAATAATAATAATAATCAAATCAATGAGATTGGATCTAAAGTTTCAAGTTGACTGCATATCCGTCTTATTGTGTTATGAAGCGTGTCAGCTGAAAGGTAAGCAGACGTAACGCCAACAGCCTCATGCTACACTGCATGATATTTGCTGGTTACTGTACCGTCACGACGCATGTGCACTGTGTTGAAATAGGGGTCCATGAACAGCATGGGGGGAGGCGGGGCGTGGGGCATTGTTTGGACTTCTTGGATTATTGCTGCGTGTTGCTAGGCTCTCTCGTTTAAGATGGTCACCCACCTTGACCCCAGCCAAACATACACAAAATGGGAGCCTTACTTTAAAATGGAGAACATTTGTGAAAAATACAGAGTTAGGTTAGAGTCGCAGACTGTGGCAACACTCCCTCACCCAGCCACCCCCCAGACCTCTCCATGGTTTAGGGAACAGCAGCCCCAGACCTGTGTCCGTCGCCTCACTGACCTACTCCTAGCTCTCTACCACCTTCACTACCATCTTATGTCTCATATTTCTACCTCTCCTCGCGTCACTCCGGTTAAACAGCGTTGGCTGGGGTCAATAACTGTATGGGTTACCAAGGGAACAGTTTGGCTGGCTCTAGGCTAGTGGCGCCTCGATAAGCCTAACATGGTGTCTGGGACAATTGTGTACTCCTGTATAATCCCTGCCTCTCCCCTTCCCAGCTCGACCACCACCCCACACAGCTGCTGCGGGCACAGCTCGGCTGGCCCAAAGGAACACAAACATTCTCTCGTTAAACGAATTGATACGGTAGATAATTTACCTTCCGCCCTAGCAAGGTCATTGGCTTCTATTAACACAATATTATACAAGATTCCATTAACACAATTATTATATTATTACATTATATCTAAACTCTGATTAGGTTCACAATCAATTTCCTTCATGATATCCTTGCCAATCTGGGAGCGAGAGTGAAGGTGTGAACCTCAGGAAATACTTTATGAACAATGAACTTGGCTTGGAGAGCCCCAACATCTGAGCCCATTGTGTAACTAACAGTTCTGCGCACTCGCACATTTCACTCAATATCTTTTGACTAAAGTATTGAAAATTAAAGAAAAAATTTAATAGAATATGAGACATGGTAGGCGTCCGTATAATATAATCTGATCCATAGTTAAAAGAATTCGTCCTCAGTCTATGCTCTTCCATGCAGCGGCTGACCCCATAGACGCATTCATCAATAGCTTATCTTGAGATGATTTCGGGACTTAGCGTCCCCGCGGCCCGGTCCTCGACCAGGCCTCCTTTTTGTTACACACCCCCAGGAAGCAGCCCGTAGCAGCTGTCTAACTCCCAGGTACCTATTTACTGCTAGGTGACAGGGGCATCACGGTGAAAGAAACTTTTTGCCCATTTGTCTCTGCATTCACCGGGGATTGAACCCGGAACCTCAGGACTACGAATCCGAAGTGCTGTCCACTTAGCTGTCAGGCGCCCAATATAAGTGTACCGTGTATTCAAAATCGGTATTTTGTCATATATAAATGAACATTATTATATATTAGAATTTGGGATGTAGTCGGTCCTAAATTTAGTTAGGTATTTAGGTTCTGTAGGCAATTACTTTATTTGTAGTAAGTTGGTGAAACATTTAGACAGTTACAATTTGAAGAGGAAGTAAGCGAAGCACAGTTGGAGATAGTTGGTGTTCTGATAAAACAGCCCATTCAACTTTCTGGAAAGAAATATATTTCATTCAATTTCACGCTTTCCACAAACAAGACAAACGCATATCCTCATCACAAGGATGATGAAAGAACAGTGTGATCAACTTGCAAAAGTCTCCTCAAGGCTTGGGCTGGACGGTAGAGCGACGGTCACGCGTCATGCAGGTCGGTGTTCAATCCCGACCATACAAGTGGTCGGGCACCATTCTTTCCCCTCGTCCCATCCCAAATCCTTATCCTGACCCCTTCCCAGTGCTATATAGGCGTAATGGCTTGGCGCTTTCCCCCTGATAATTCCTTTCCCTTCCCGAGAGCCATGCCACGGAATGATCATGGGCTTCCACTGCAGTATTTAAAATAATGTACACAACATACGTGGTTAGGGCAGACGGTTCACAACCTATTGGTCCTGGGTTCAATTCCCGGAGGTCGCCATTGATTAGCCGGACCTTGATAAACCGTCGACAATGTCAAACACACTCAAGCGACATGAAAAGTCTCAAAAACAAATTGAGGGGTTCAGAAATGAACCCCTGGACCACTACCTGAGACATTAAAATTTGTATAGTAATGAAACCCACTTGTTCGGGTTAGCTAGGAAAACACTGTTACATACTGATACCGTTCTTAAGAGATTTTCCCCCACTTTGCACCCGCAGAATGTTTGAGTGTTGATAAATGCTAATCACCTTGTTCGACGATCTGGTGACCTGAGACAGTTAAGCAAGCCCCAGTTGCATCTGGGTATACGTAACGAGATATAACGGAAGGCAGGTTTCTTCCTATACATGAGCTGCTTTGGCGGTATATTCATTCCTATGATGAGAGACGCTGACCAATAAGCTAACCCTACAGGGCAAAAGTTAAAAAAACAAAACTTTAAGAAAAATGAATCACACATTAGGGCGTAGGGTTAGTGAGAGAGGCGTATGGGCGGGCAGCAGGAGCAGGGCCCATCAGGGCGTGGTGGTAGAGATGGGGGAAGAGGGGGGCAGTAATTGAATGAGTGAGTGGGTACAACAAAGCCAGTCATCAGGCAGTCACAGCGTCCTTTGTTGGGTGACCTTGTGGCTGCTGGCTACGGGTAGGGAAGGACTAGGGAAAGAGCACAGTGTGGGGATATGGGGGAGGTGGGGAATAGATTCAGGGAATGTGCGCTTAGTGGAGGTATAGAGATGAGGGGGAAAGGTGGGGGAAGAGCACTGGGTACTTGCCTATCAGTTCATGGAGAGACCTAGTTCTTGCGCCATCCCAAGGTATTGTAGCTAACAAATCTTATCTTAAGTTTACATTCTACACAACACCCTTAGCCAACGGCTCTGGTCTTTGTGTTATGTAATATCCACGCCCAGGTCCTTATATTCGTCTTGATCTTACACGCACACTTACTGTAGCTTTCCGGTTATTGTGTACTTTGTCTTATTCCCACTCCTAAAATGAATGAATGGGAGAAAGGGGGAGAGAAAGGTGAGAGGGAGAGAGAAAGGGGGGAAGGGAGAGAGAGAGAAAACAGGTTAAGTGACCGTACCACCAGAGCTTTATTATTAATAAGAAAATGAAGTAAGCTGACAGAGGTACTCGCACCAATAAAGGTTAATAGCCCGCACCTATGCATATGGGCGCGCGCGCACACGCACACACACACACACACACATACACACACACACACACACACACACATACACACACACACATACACACACACACACACACACACACACACACACACACACACACACACACACACACACACACACACATACACACACACACACACGTTCAAAGCGTTATATGACAAAGAGTGCTGGGAAGACGGGACACCACGAGCGTAGCTCTCATCCTGTAACTACACTTAGGTAATTACACACACACACACACACACACACACACACACACACACACACACACACACACACACATACACATACACATACACACACACACACATACACATACACACACACACACACACACACACACACAGGTATTTAAGTTATTTCATCAGTGTAATACACCGCCACTTTCTCCCACACCGGAGAAAACCACAACGAATGTTCAGAAAATGTTTAAAATCATTTGGTTAACTTAAAATTAAATTTATAGAATTAAAATACTTTTATCATTTAAACTAAGAGTAGGTTTTCACTGCGTATCATAAAGCAATAATGTAAACTTAATTACAGCCTTCACTTATTGGCCAGACAAAAACGTGATGAGCCTCTGATGTGTCCAGGCTTTGGCTTGACTCGCTCCCTGTGGGTCCCCTTTTGGTGGTGGTGGGCGGTGAATGTGTGGTGGTGGTGGGCGGTGAATGTGTGGTGGTGGTGGGCGGTGAATGTGTGGTGGTGGTGGGCGGTGAATGTGTGGTGGTGGTGGGCGGTGAATGTGTGGTGGTGGTGGGCGGTGAATGTGTGGTGGTGGTGGTGGATGAATGTGTTATGCTGCCACCACCAGCGGTAGCATAACATCAATGTTCTTCATTACCACAACAAAATTATTCATAACCATGTTTAGCTGTAAGACCACCAAGACTTCATAAAAGTACCAGCAACAGTCGAGTGTGGATGGAGATAATTTTCAAAGGTGAAAATTATAACCAAATATATCACAAGAACGTCACGTTGATTAGTAGTGAATTCAATTGAACAAAAATTACCAGATATCTATATACTGTATTAAGAGTAGGGTGAGTGGTCAGACTCGGGACTTCACTTACAAAGGGGCTCGAACATTTTATAAATATATTATGAAATGTGATACTGTCGATAAATGAATTAGTAATTATGTTATTATGGTGTATCTAGTGATTGGAGCCCCGCGACTCACGGAACCTTCATGCAAGTATTTCCTGGTGTGAATCCTGAGTGGGAGTTTTGCTCCCTGCTCACCAGGCAATCATTGAAGTACAGAGGGATGGCAGTCAATCACAGATGACGGCCCTTCCCTCCCTCATCCCATACGTCCTGCCCTAGCATCCCCCTCCAATACCCGTGCTAATAGAGCTATTTTTCTTAACATGAATGTTACAAGTATTTGAGAAGACTGTCTTGAAATTAACAGACGAACAAGAATTTTATAGCATTGTGTATGTGTGAAACTGTGAATTTTGAAACCGTATGGAGTCAGCCTCCACCTCATCACTGCCTAATTCATTCCATCTGTGTGCATGCGCACGCGTTTGTTTAGCAGCCTCTAATCTTCAAGGTGGAACTCTTGCCTACCTCACAGTCATGTATTGTGCCACGCTCAATGATATGGTCCCTCACGAAAATATTCTGGGACAGCGATTTCAAGGAGAGATTCAAGCTCGGGGCAGGGATAGTGGCTTGGGTACCGATCCTGTTAACACAGCAGTACTTGGGACCTTTGACAAGCCGCCGGTTTTGTGATTGTCGAGGCCATTAAGAGATGGAGGCTCTCGGGCAAATTCAGGTAAAACCAGACTGGTTGATTGTATGGTAGGGAAATTTAGTAGGATAAAGCTTATGTTTTTATTTTTTTATTTATATATACAAGTTCTTACATTCTTGCACATAATGAACTCTGTGAAGGAAAACCTCCAAGCTGCTAACAGAGAGAAAATTCACTTCTCGTGTACCCACCTGTGCAGATAAACAAAAAACTGGAGGAGCAAGAGCAGCTGGGGGCAAGACCATGGGTAAGATAGGATGCTATACGAGTCCCAGGCACATACAGAGGGGGTCTTGACAGTGGGGGAACTGGCACCACTCACTAGTGTTAGGTTACTTCCCCCCCCCCCCCCACAACACCACCATCAAAGAAGACTAGGGCACATTCTGTCTGCTATCCTTATTGGTCAAGCTTCATTTTGATTGTGTAGGTGCGTTCTCAGGTAATTGTGCTTGTAGGAACAAGCGTCAACTGTTGTGCCTGGACGTCGTGCGCGACTGGTTGTGTGATGCAAGGCTCCACAACAATATCATATCCTATTTGTCATTTGTGGATGAAATTAGCCTCGACTACTGCATTGCCTCCTCTACTTCAGACGATTTTTTGCAACGCTTCGATTGAAAAATCTATCTTGATAATAAATCTCCTCTCCGTATACAATGTTTTCATCCTGTATGACGATTGTCTTTCCACATTCACGTCTCTTATTATGTAGCAAATTTCAACTTCTCTAGTTTTCCTTAAAAGTCCTTTAATGTGTATATTCTAATTTCCGGAACCCGTTTTGTGGCGTACCTGGGAGCTTTCTCAAGTTTTGTCTTGTGCTCTCTTAGAACGGGTCTCCATATTTACATACTTAACGCCTCATTGTCTAAACACTCTTGAATATGCTAGCATTGTATATGCACACGTGTGTACTCGCCTAGTTGTAATCACAGAGATTGAGCTTCAGCTCACTGATCCTGTCTGTTCCTTCAGTTTGCCGTATGCCCCTGTTACCTAGCAGTAAAATAGGTACCTGGGTGTTAGTCAGCTGTCACGGGCTGCTTCCTGGGGGTGGAGGCCTGGTCGAGGACCGGGCCGCGGGGACACTAAAGCCCCGAAATCATCTCAAGATAACCTGCCCAGGTCATCTCGTAGTCCTATGCTGTCCTCTTCTAACTTCATCCTTCTCGTAATTTTAGCGTCATCGGGAAACATTGAGAAGACTGAGCCTATACCCCGGGGAAGATCACTTACGTGCATGTTATGATCGCCCGCTAATAACAGTCCTCTCCGGCCTCAAGAGTCAGTTATCCCCACCTCACAGTGAACACGGCCCACACATTAATTTGAGTTAAGAAGGAACGCATCTTATGCGCGATTTTGGAGTATATATAGTTGTGAAAGTGGCAAGTGGGGCAATTGGCAGAAGAAAATGGCACCCGGGGGAGAAGCGGAACATCCAGGAACTCACTCAGTGCGGCCACACATGCCTTGGGATCACACCAGATAAGCGAGTGGTGATGACCCACGTGCTCATCCAATCAGCGACCAGCTTTCTGTGATGTCATCTGCGGGCACCAAGCCGGGTCCAGGGAGTGGAGATCAGCTCACTGACCGGCCAGACTTCGTACGGGGCAGTTGTGACCTGGGCACTCATGAAAATCCGCCAGATTTCTGATTTAGGTGGAGAGTTGGGCTCTAACGGTGGTGCAACAGTACTCTAACCTCACATGGGACGTCTGGTGACCTTTGGGTAAAGGTCGAAAGGTGTTTTGCAGGCGAAGGGATCAGCTGAGGGCCCGACAGCATGCCTAAGGTTCATAGAGGGTAGTTGTAAGTGACCTTATGACCATGGTAGATCAACGTGAATGAGTTAGCCGTCGAAACCTAGAGGCAGTCCCGACTAACAAGTCAGTAGAGACTACTAGCCTGCGAGTTGATCCACAAGTGGTAAAGAAGAGGCTAGTGAAGTTTCAACCAAGGCCCTGGTAAGAGTGTGTTTTCTTTAACGTTTGCCTGTGAAGGTTAGTGACATTTGCGATTACCAATATTAGCTAACCCTGCAAGTGACCAGAGAATTAAGCGAACAAACAGAGATTATTATGGTTGGCTAACTTACAAATGGCCAGTGAATACAGTGAACAAACAGTGGTAGTGCTCAAGATCAAAGCTGACTCGACCAATAAGGTCGGAGAGTGTAAAATCTCCGTCCACGATAGTGAATCAGTGCACTAGGCTTTGATACAAGGCTACCAAGAGGGTGATGTATCTCGCCGAGCAACTGAGTTGAAGCCAATGAGGGGGGCGGGATCCAACGCTAATGCCATTGGTGGACGCGCCCCAGGACGTGTCCCTCTAGTACACTCAAAGATGTGGCAGCACTCTTGAGATTACTACGGAGGAAGAAATTGATTGATAAAGATTAAGCCACCGAAAAGGTGGCACGGGCATGAATAGCCCGTAAGTGGTGGCCCTTTTGAGCCATTACCAGTATCAAGAGCTGATACTGGAGATCTGTGGAGGTGCGACTGCACCCTGCGTGACGGGAGATGTCTCCCGTCCGGAGGAAGAGTCTAATGGAGTGATTGATGAAGATTAAGCCACCAGAGAGGTGGCACGGGCATGACTAGCCCGTAAAGTGGAGGATCGGCGCCGTCTGAGATATCTGGCGAGTGAAGACCATTCAGGATACGTGTGACGTCACGAATCAGCTGGGGATGCTGTGATGTCATCGAGGCTTCAGTGAGCGGAGCTCCGTATGGGAGCTATGGGTTAACCTTCCTCTCTATGTTTGTTGACAATGCGAAAATTATATGGAGGATTAATTTGGAGGAGGTTAACAACGTACCAAAGACGGGATCAAATCCTTCAACAATCACCAAGATTGAAAGTCCTGGGAGTTGATATTACAATGAACCTGTCTCTCCAAGCCCATGCCAAATGGATATTTTCAGCGGCGTAATCTAGATTGACCAACTCAAATACTACTTTTAGAATTCTGAATAAGAAATCAATCGGGAACTTTTATACCACTCACATCAGACCAATCCTGGAATATGCAGCACTTGTGTGGAATCATTACCACGTCAGTCATAAAACGAAGCTGGAGAACTATATATATATATATATATATATATATATATATATATATTATATATATATTATATATATATATATATATTATATATATATTAATATTATGTATTATTTTATATATATATAAACTGAAAACTCACACCCCAGAAGTGACCATTCAGGCTTGTTCGCAATATATATATATATATATATATATATATATATATATATATATATATATATATATATATATATATATGCACAGACTACCCTATTCCAGTAGCTGAAGTTTATAACTTTTTAGACACTCAAGTTGAGTGTCTAAAAAGTTTATATACATATATATATATATATATATATATATATATATATATATATATATATATATATATATATATATATACATATATATCTAGTTGTCAAAAGGTACCAATCAAATGACTAACAAAAATATTTGTTGTAAAGTATAGTTTTGCATAAAATATTATTTTGTAACTTTTTCAAGTACTAAATTATAAAAAGGAACAACAAGTATAGTTTATTGGAATACGCCGCTCTGAGTAGAGAGTCTTGGCATGACGCCGTGATATCTGAAATTAAACACTTTAGCAATAATGTCTTGCAATTCAAACATGTGTTGAGAGGTAAGCCATGTGTTGGGCCTCGGAACTCCAGCGGGATAATACCTCGTAGCATAGGCCTGACGTTGAGAGGCAGAACACAAGGTGCACTCCATAAGCCCTTCTTAACCAGTTAAAGTTTCATATGAACAAATCCACAAGGGCCGTGACGAGTTTGTGTCTCGGAGAGGCTGCAGGATCCAAGTTCAGTAGACCTTCTGGTTTCAACTCTTTTGACCATGTCGTAGCTCAGTCGATTAAGGCCGTGCCCGAAACTGTTAGTCGATTAAGGATCTGCCGGAAACGCTGCGCGTACTAGTGGCTTTACAAGATTGTAAATACTATGCTATGTATTCTCACAAACCCAATGTACCTTCTTGTATATAAATAAATAAATAAATGCAGTGTCTGGGGTGCTCTCGGACATAGGTTCGAATCCTTGTCACGGCCCTTGTGGATTTGTTCATTTGATGCATCACGCTATTGTGATTTGTGTGTGTAAAGTTTCAAGTAAAATTTGCAGTTGGCAGATGCCATGACAGAACCGCCTGCAGCATGTATTCTACATTAACCTGCCCATCGCCCACCCGCCATACACACTACTGAAGCATCTTGGTGAAGTGAGCATTAAACATTTGTAATACCCGCGCTCTCTACGGGGCTCTTGGATCAGTGCTCCAGATCTCACTACCTCACCTCTCACCCCTACCACTAACCCCCCACCAACACTACATCACCCCTCAAGCCCCGCCTCTCCACTTCCCAATGATATATCCCATCTCAAAATTTTGTTACCGAATGGAATAGGTTTAGCGCGGACGCACGTACGCACAGACAGAGAGAGGGGGAGGAACAGCTTCTGCCCTCAGCTCCGTCAACAGCCACTTACTGCTCTTCAATCTCTACTCAAGTTTTCAAACGCTTTCCATCTCTCTCTCTCTTTCTCTGATATGCACATAAATCAAATTTAGGGCATCTTCGTCTAAGTCAGTTTAGAATATCTCGGTGTAAGTCAGCACATGAGTGTGCTGAGTGTGTGTGTGTGTGTGTGTGTGTGTGTGTGTGTGTGTGTGTGTGTGTGTAAGTTTTAAAGAAATGGCGGGTTGAAGGACGGAGGAGCTATGAAGGAAGTATTAGGGAAGGAAGTATTAGGGAAGGGAGTTGTGAGGGAGGGGAGTTGTGAGGGTCTGTAGTCAATTATAGTAACAAGATTCGTCCACATCAGCTCCAGACCTCCCACAGTTGTGAGGGAGAGGGAGTTGATTGAATGGAGGGTTAAGAGGAGGGAGCCATGAGAGAGGGAAGTTATGAGGGTGTAGAGTTGTAAAGGAGAGAAGAGTTGTGAGGATAGGTCCAAAAACCAGACCCATTACCAAGGTGCTTCCCACCAGCCTCACATCAGTGCTGACCACTTCCCTCCCCAACCCAGCCTCCACCCCACTCCCCATCTCAACGTCCACACTGCCCCTACCCTTACCCCTACCTCAGTATTAACCTCATCCATCTCATACCCTGCTCCCACCTCAGTGCTGATTGCAATATTAACACCCCAGCCACCATCAGATTGCTACGGGAATATGCAACGCTCTCTGAACACGTCCCCGCCATCTTCCAGGTACAGAGATGATACCAGGTACAAGGCCTCCGCCTTCAGTTCACACCATACCGTGTCAAGAACAAATAGTGACTAGGCCATCCATATGCTTGTGTGATTGGGGGACAGATAGTGACTAGGCTATCCATATGCTTGTGTGATTGGAGGACAGATAGTGACTAGACTATCCATATGCTTCTGTGATTGTAGGACAGATAGTGGCTAGGCTAACCATATGCTTGCGTGATTGGAGAACAGATAGTGACTAAGCTATCCATATGCTTGTGTGATTGGAGGACAGATAGTGACTAGGCTATCCATATGCTTGTGTGATTGGGATCAACACAGAGTGCAAATATTATTGACTACCAAATATACATCCCTTCAGTAACTACAGTATTCGCTGAACTGTATTAAGATACTTCAGCAGCTAGAGAACCACCCCCATATAAAGTCACTGGCAGGTGCGGCCAACTATCTGTTTACTACACGTTGTTCAACTCTAATACCACTCACTCACCTGACATGCACACACAAATAAAACTAAATATGATCAGGGGAAAAAAAGAATAAGACGTAGGTACAGAAATTTATAAGAAATAAATCTGCCAATACCCTCACCACTGTACCCCACAATCTGACTGACTGACAACCCTAAACCCTAATTTAGGGCGACAACATCGCCCTAAATTAAGCCTATTCCTCACTTTACTGACCCACCTCACACACCGTCCACCACCGCTTTAACCATACAGTACACCCATTACACTTAGTGCAATGGGTTCATGTCTCCCACCATGAACCCATTCAAACCAGGAACAAGAGTTACGAGGCGAGGTTTCATTACTACAGTTTGCTTTCCCTCAGACGTGACTGGGGTAGTGTGAGCACCTCTCCCTATAATGCTCTCACCTTCCCACACTTACCCCCTATTATCATCTCACTTCCCGCACCTGCACCGCCCGCCCCCTCTCCTCCGCCAGTACGACCCCAACCTCCTCCCCGGCTACTTTTGGCAGCCAGGAGACCACCAGCCAGCAGGAGACCACCTGTGGCAACCAGCAGGAGACTAGCCAGCAGGAGACTAGCCAGCAGGAGTGCCAGGCTGTGCCTCACCTGAGTCACCACCTGCTTGCCTCCACATGTCCGCCCTAACTCTCCACTCGTAGCACGGGTGAAGCTGGCCAATACACTATAAAGCTCCGGGGCAAAATTAAGGTAGACCTTGCCCTCCTTCCCTCTCATGGAGCGGGGCGCGAGACTTGTTCCATACCCTCAACACAAGTGAACAGGAAAAACCTGCTCAAGATGCCACATAGCGAAAGCCTAAACAAAACCTGGACCCATCCCACGAGGAAGCCCACTCGCTCCTAGCTTCGGCCCACTCCATTCCATTCAACACTCTACAACCCCCAGAGACGAAACGATAGCAAGACACATACAAAGCCTCCCCTCCCACCACACACCAGCAGGCGGGCGACACGGGAGGGTAAGGTGGAATAGAGAGGGAAAGAGGAAGGAGGCAAGTATGTCTGGAGGGAGGGGTGGGGGTGGAGGCTACCTGCTGGGCCTGCCAGGGGATGGGGGTGGAGCTTGCCTCAGTGGGAGGAGTTACTGGCCGCTCCAGGGGCACCCCACCCACGCTCTCTTCTTAACTAACACTTTACACACTCCACCTTCAGCTCCTGGGACCCGGTTTTGGAACTGTCACATGCGTAATGCACTAACTACCAGCCCCCCTTGTGTTGTACTGTAGTGCAGACTCATCCTACACCAGCAAATAGTAGAACCAACTAGAAAGGAGAACATGCTAGACCTCATTTTCACTAATAACAATGAATGGATCAAGAACATAATAATTACAAATACCTGTTACTCACATCACAACTTAATTGAATTCTGTCAAGAATGGGGAAGAGATCTGCAAAACCAGTCCCGAATCCCAGTGGAGGAGAATTCAGCAAATTCAATTTCAATAATAGATAAACCAAGGGTACTGTGCTTGCTCCAGTTCTTCTCATCCTTATATCGGACATAGACAAGGACACAATCTATTGTACTGTATCATCCTTTACAGATGACACTAGGATTTTT
The DNA here is from genome assembly GCF_040958095.1 of Procambarus clarkii. Classification (NCBI taxonomy): domain Eukaryota; kingdom Metazoa; phylum Arthropoda; class Malacostraca; order Decapoda; family Cambaridae; genus Procambarus; species Procambarus clarkii. The sequence goes on along the minus strand of NC_091208.1, from coordinate 22,903,821 downwards.
ATGTGTAAGCAACATAGAGGACACGGCAAACCTCCAATCAGATGTAGATCAGGTCTTTCTATGGCTACAGAAATATTGTGGTGTTTAACGAAGATAAGTTCCAGCTCATGCGCTACGAAAAAAACATGAAAATATAAAAACAGAAACCCACGTACAAAACACGCAGTTAAATCATAGCATAGAACGAAAAGCCAATGTAAAGGATCTGGGTGTACTCATATTGGAAGACCTTACCTTTAAGGAACACAATAAAGTAGCCGTCACAACTGCAAGAAAAATGACAGGTTGGGTTACAACCTTTCACACTAGAGATGCTATACCAGTGATGATACTGTTCAAGACGCTAGTGCTCTCTAAGAGTGGAGTACTGCTGCACAATGACAGCCCATTTCAAAGCTGGAGAAATTGCTGACCTGGAGAGCGTGCAGAGATTCTTTACTGCTAGAATAAAGCTAAAAAACATCCCCCCACTCAGTAAAACATCTAAACTATTGGACCGACTAAGATGCCTAAATATGTATTCTCTTGAGCGCAGGCGGGAGAGATACATAATAATTTACAGTGTGGTCTGGCCAACACACGCATATATACATATATATATGTGGATGTGTCAATATATTCACTCAAGACACCCCTCCCCACACAAGCACGCGCTATATACGACTTATGATGCATAGTTGTGTATGCTGAGGTGGCAGAAGCATAATACAAAACTTAACAAGGTCTAAAGATATGCCACAAGGTTCGTTCCTGAGCTGGAGGAACTGAGCTACCAGGAAAGGCTAAAGGAATTAGCACTTCATCACATAGGAGAATAGAGAAATTTAGGACATGATAATGACATATGTGATTCTAATCGGAACTGATAAGATAGATGATCAGATAATAAACAAGCGCTCACGGGCCTGACAGCTGAGTGGAGAGCACTTTGTATTCGTAGTCATGAGGTTCCGGGTTCGATCCACGGTGGAGGCGGAAACAAATGGGCAGTATCTTTCACCCTGATGTCCCTGTTACCTAGCAGTAAATCGGTACCTGGAAGTTAGACAGCTGCTACGGGCTGATTCCTGGGGGGATATATGTGTGTGTGTGTGTGTGTTTGTGTGTTAAAAATTATCAGTTGACTGAAAGTTGAGAGGCGGGCCGAAAGAGTCAAAGCTCAACCCCCGCAAGCACAACAAGGTGAACGAACACACACACACACACACACATATATATATACACACACACACATAAGGGTGCAGGCGGCAGAAAGGCAAAAAAAAAAAAAAAAAAACTGGCTGGGATATCGCACGGTCCGCTAGTGTGGGAGCGACTAATGGGTCAGTGCCAACAGGTAATTACGGCCGGCTCGACAGGTGCCCCAGGAGGAAACAAGTAAGGGAAAATCAAGTAAGGCCGGTATCCCCTATACGCCAAAACGCAAGTGAAAATTAAGGAAACTTTATATCACCTCACCATGCTGAGGTGATATAAGGGGATATTTGAAAGTGGCAAAAATCATTCTGCCCATTAGGCAATTCGGGCCTATAAATCAAATAGTGCGTTCTGGCTATTAGGAACACATATATACAAAATATTACGGCTTGTACGGCATCAGGAGGCCTGGTCGACGACCGGGCCGCGGGGACGCTAAGCCCCGGAAGTATCTTCTTCTTGAGGTTATCTTGAGATGATTTCGGGGCTTTTTAGTGTCCCCCGCGGCCCGGTCCTTGACCAGGCCTCTCAGGGTTGTTCCGTAACACGATCAAGTTATTCGTGAGCGGTCACAGTCGGGTGGATAGGTGAATTGGGGGATGAGTTAGATGGCACAACGACCGCATTAATATGTGGATGGGTTGTCATGAATTGACAGTTGAATTTAAAGGCTGACGGACCTATGGCCTGAGGGACGGATGGTTATCTTGAGATAACCATCGGATGCGGATCGGATGAGAACGGATGCTGCCTGTTTCTGTCTCAGCCACTTTTTCAAAGGCGAACGAAGTCAATTACTACCCACTTCCTCTTTAGATAATTAACATTATTTTCATGATACACATTTTATATTATTACTTAGTATGTTCATTTCAACCATAGCAATACTAAATAATTTAAAATAAATTATATAAATAGGGACCGAGCAATAAAATGAAGTGTTAACGATACAAACCATTAGATGGTCACATGAGAACTATCAATGAAGTTATTCTCGTTCTGCTATGGCGTCAGATGTCACGATACAGATATGAAATATTACAAATATATTATTATTATTGCAGGCGATGAGTCACAATAACGTGGCTAATGTAAGTTGACCAGCCCACACACTAGAAGGTGAAGGGACGACGACGACGTTTCGGTACGTCCTGGACCATTCTAAAGATCGACTTGGACTTCGGTCCAAGACGGACCGAAACGTCGTCGTCCCTTCACCTTCTAGTGTGTGGTCTGGTCGTGCTGCAGACGTGAAGCAAATTTCTCGCTTTAAAACTGAATAATTAAATATTCATTACCCTGCACTCTTTCTTCATTATTTATCAACTAAAACTTTGGCTTGCAAGAAGTGGTTCCCGCCACGTGTGGAGAAGTCACGCAGCTCGGGGTTACTTACACACACCTGGCAACTCCCAGTGCTCACCAAAATACTCTACATGGGTCTCTTTAGTAGAGTTCGTTCTTGACTCACACTCAGGAATCCAAGGTTCGAATCCTGGCCGAGAAAGAAATGGTTGTGCACGTTTCCTTTCACCTAATGCACCTATTCACCTAGCAGTACATGTAAATAAATTAACTGTTGTGGAGATGCATCCTGGGGAAGGTCATGCAGTAAGTCGACATTCGGGGGGGGGAAGACTTCTACATAAGCCTAATGTTCGTAGGTGCGTGTGCGCGCGCGCGTTAGAAAATGTAATACCTTAACCTGAATAAATTTGAAGTTTTACGTTTTCGAGTAAACACGGCGGAGTAAGCACCAAAATTCGATGAAAAACACGCCCTCTATTTCATTTTAGACAAGAAAAACAGCGTGGGGTTGCTATAGATGCCAATATTTCTTAAAGCCTGGAATGTGGGCCGACACCGCTCGGGCTATGACACTCACAAATTGCCCCCATGTTTCATGTTGGAAACTTAGATGAAACTGGCCCCAAGCACCTGGTCTCCTACTTTTGACAGACATTCTATTTTACAGGCAAATGTTATATACACTTTCGCTATTTTGCACTATCAGATTTAATATATATATATAGCTACATTAATTTAAATGACAATATACATTAACACGCATGTCCATTTTTAAGTACTCTTAAGAACATAGGGCATCACGACATTGGTAGCCATTTACAACTTCTC